>NC_135086.1:17363124-17663124 GCF_051107435.1 Chaetodon auriga
CCCAACACACACGCACACATACTCCCCACACACAGACAGGTTCAGATATGATGTAGTAAAGTGCCTCAGGTAATGTTCCACCTGTCCCTCCAACTCTGGCCATTACAGTGGAATTCTGTGGATGCAGACTAAAATGCCCCAAGCAGAAAGTATCTAGAGCAGGGATGGAGGACTGGCTCGCCGAGGAAGAGAATCTGGAGACATAAAAGCTGCAGCAGCTACTGTAGGTTTATGGCATCATCAGCATTATGGCCCCATCAAGAGATCTATGATGAAACACCCGTACCGCTTAGAACAATGGGCCAAAGATTTCCTGCGGCTGCAGAACGTACAGCAGGGATACTTAGCTTGCTTTGCCCGGGGCCACTTTTGCAAAATGACAGAAGGCCAAGGGCCAGTTAATAAACAAACAAGGATAATCACCAGATAAAATGAATAAACATTAAAAGGCCCATAACTCATCTTTGAAATTCTTTATATTCAAATGAACAGACTCCTTTTAACTAAATTAACTTGATACAAGGATCGACTCTGGGCTTAGGTTACATTTGACAGAGCTGATACAACATTAAACATAGCTGGAACCTCGTCCATCATGCATTCACTCAAATGTTGCAATGAGTCATGAACACAAACCATAAACATAACCTACTCCTCAAAGGGACAGGATGAATAGCATATTTAAGCTGTTTTAGTGTGAAATACACATTGATGGGATCAGAAATATGCTCCTTTCTGTGTAACTTTGGCTCGTCAGGTATTAGTTTTCTTCCCCTGCATCGCTCATCATCTGATCTTATTGCACTTTGCACAGCCTGGAAGGCCGTTACACAAAGATTAGCCTTCTGTATACTGACAGCCTAATTTATCTCATCAGACAAAACTGGCATATCTATCACTCTGTGCAGCCCCGAGTAATTGGTGTAAACAAACAAAAAATTCCTGGTGCAAATCAATTTATTTTCATTGTGAATTACAAAATGGTCTGTGGGCCACCCTATTACAGGCCAGATTTGGCCTGCAGGCTGTAAACTGAGTATCCCTGACATACAGTATGAGTCCCTGAACACCTGATTCCTGCTTCCAGCATCCACACTTAGCGACTGTTCGAAGGCCAGATGGCCCGTACCTGCACTCCCTCCCTGTGGCTTTGTTTTTGCCCACTCGGACAAAATAATTTGGCCAGAAGGTTACTATTTTACATTTAGACATATCCTGCTCTGCTCATTTTTGGATTATACCCTAACGCAAATAAAGGAGAGGAAGTAGAAATGAGCTAGAAAGAGATGGGCAGAGATAGACATATATCTGGTCTGCTGGGAAGAAAAGCTGAGAAAAAATTTCTCTCTCAGTCATACGGCCACTGGACCATGAAATGACCTCTTGTTCCTGGGCAGACCTTAAAACTGGGAGCATTGTCGTCAGTTGCTGTGTAGCAGCACATGGAAGCTGACGAGCTGTGCGTCTGCGAGCAGAGGAGGCTGAGAGTGCAGGGCGGGAGGTGGTAAATCACAAAACAGGAGGGTTTCAGCAAGCAACAGCCTTATTAAACTGTTCTTTGATCAAGATTGAAAAGGACTGATGAGATCAAAGGTATCATCAGCCACATTTCTGTGCCTGATGGAGGCGTTAGACAGGTCTTATTCAATAAAGCTTGTCAGGGGCTTAAAGTTTGGTAGCCTTCTCTGCTGGAGCATCTGCTGTTTTGTAGTTATGACAAAAAATAACATGAAATTCTTAAAGTATATAACTGGATTTTCCAGCTATTTGATCAAATTGCAGTCTAGCTTCTCAACAAAAACTCAATGACAAGGTGTTCTACAGAAGTCAGTCAGGTTTTCGAGTGACCCTCAAAGTAGAAGTGGGTTTGCCTCTGTGCTATGTGTATTCTTATTCAGCACAAAATAGCCACATGCAATTGAAATGTACTGCCACAGGAAGGCAGGAGTTAAATACAATAATTGGCATAGCTGCCTAAAACATGAGATACATGAGATATTCACATGAGACTGTGGTCTGATAACTCTCACACACCTCCCGGTGGTCTGATAAGGCATTGCAGGAAAAGAAAAAAGTGATGCACACACGCACACGCACACGCACGCACGCACACACATACACACACACACACACACACACACACACACAGCAAAATTTAACAATTTACATATGGGGACTTGCCTTTTCCCCCCCATAAGGACTGCATGTCCCCACAATGTAACTCTGCAAACAGATTTACGTCCTCACAACGTGAGGAATACATGGCCACACGCACGCACACACGCTTACACACACATGCGTCCACATACACACACCCTTGAGGACACACACACCCTTGCACATATGCCACTTTGCTCTGAAGATATGCTTATTTCTGTCGATCTCCCCTACATGGTCCCTCTCGATGGGGCCTATTTTCTCTCCAATTAAGTCCTTAATTGCTCTGGGTAATAGAGTCTATTAATCCTGTGTCTGCTAATAAAACCCCAGCTGTCTGGCAGGAGGCTGCCAACATGCAACAGTCACCAGTTCTACTTGTACTTGACAACATGTTGTGTGTGCATGCGTGTATGCCTCCAACTGTTGCCGTCTTTATTAAGAGTCAAAGTAAATTCCAGTGGTTGTGTTGATTTATGTTTTTATTGATACTGTTATATGTTTTTTCCCTTTGTTTGCATAGTATGAAACCTTAGAGCTTCTTTTGTGTACTCTGGCACCAACAAATATGTCCATATATGTCTTTTATAGTGACAAACTCTGTCTTTCACTCACATCCTCCCTTCCTTTGCCGTTAACTGTGTCCCTGTCTTTTTCCTCTGCCCCAGTTTCTCTTTTTCCCTGCTCTCTCCTGGGATTGTCAGGATAGTCAGTAAATTGGCTTTCTGTTTCTGTGTTTACCAGCGTTCGATCACAAACACCCCTTGTAGATTTTGTCAATCCCCAGGAGATGGCACTGTTTGGCAGCATTCAACCGCCATTGTGTTTAGCTTGCCAAGCAAACGTCAGGCATCAAATGAGTCTCCTTGGCTTTAAGCCAAAATGTTTCTTATATCAGCACTTTCAGGTTTATCTTTGCCATTTCTGCCTCCATCTGACAGGAGACATAGACATGAAACATGGTGCGAGAGCAAGGGGGATGATACCATGCAGCAGAAGTCCGCTGCCAGTATTGACCAGGGAAAAGGTGATTACAAGTGTTCTAGATTACAAGGCCTTGGAGACCCCCATTTCAGCCCATTTCACCTATGAGAGTCCCACCATGACCTCCATCACTGCACACTGTCTAACTGTTGACCTTTCTCCTTTGCACACTGCACTGACATTCTGCTTTAAATGATGATGTTCGTCATGGATGTGTTGTGTAACGTGTTTTCTTAAAAGCAAGAGCATCACTGGAAGTGAGGGACACAAATAATAAGTGGACGTTAGCTCCTTCCTACTCTTGTTTCAGCACAGTATATCTCATGATTCATTGTTTACAGATCACATTCTATAATGTCCCCAAAGCGCTTTGTTCAGGGTTTGTGAATTGAAAGTTCAAAGCTTTACAAGTCAGTCTGAAAACAATAGTGAGGTGCCCATCTGGACATTAAAACACTTGTTGCCTGCAGTAATCATTCCTCCTACAATTGTAAGATCCCTTCCCTCCACATTTCCAAATGTAAGTGATAGGAAATAAAATCCACAGTCCTCATTCTGTGCAAAAATGATTAATATAAGCTAATATGATATGTCAGCAGTATGACTTCGACAAATTAAGTGAGTCTCCCAAAATTACTGTACGTATAGTACATATAGTATAGAACTGCTTTTTGTGTAAATGTGTGTAAACCAGCAGCTCTGTATGGAAACACTGTCTGAAAACACATAGCGAGAATTTTATACTAAAAAGATTTGAAATTTGGAAGATACCCACTTGATTAACTTGGCTTCTGATGAACTTTGGAATATATTTCAAGTTTCATCCATGGAATGAGCATTGTGGACTTTGTTCCCATCTCTTCCTTTGGCAGCATGTTAGAGATCTCCAGTGTTGTGACGGCCCACCCATGGGTGAATTTATTGTTGTTTATTTTTCTTCCCGTCAATCAATACAAATGCTACGTTCATGGTTATACTCATATGATACATCGTTAGAAAGCTAAGATTCTTGTGGATCGACTGATGCAAACCATTTCAAGATACAATCACAACAGCAGGCACAACAAACGGCAACACCAGACAAACAACTGTTGTTAAAATTAAGGCAACATTGAGACAACTCACCGATTACGTCTCTCAGTGATCCACAGACTGATAACACTGCAACAAATATGGTCTGGTAACATCGACAAAGGTCCAAATGATCCACTGCAGTAAAAGTAGTTGGTCCAAAACATGATAATAATCCACAGAAAAATGTTTCTCCTTTCCAATTAGCAAGTGATGTGCTTGTCTTCCGCTTGTCTTCTGTGTTTTCCCTGTTACAACGTCCGGAAATGTGTACAAACTGCACTATCCTTCCTCCAGTTACTCCATGGAGTCTCAGGTTTCAAATGACACCTCACTTGACCAATCACAATCTGCCACATGAGCCTACCAACCAGAGAAACCAATAACAGTCAGAGTTGAAAAGAGGGGCCTCCTTCTCTTCTTCCTGTGAATATTGAGCCAATTGCAACTGATTTTGCAGATAACTGACACCTCAAATAGCCAATGATATAGCATATGGGCATGTTCAGAATTTTGAATTTACAGCTCAGGCACCTAAAATCAAGGATTTCAGTGTTGGTAGCGATGTTACGCACAATTTGAACTGAGAGATATACTAAATGGCCTAAATATAAAGTCGTATAGCCAAAATACAGGTACAGATACCTTAAATGTGAATATAAATTGCCAAAATTTAGATGACATGAATATGAATAGAAAAATAGATATTAATGTAGATAAACATGTGGTAAATTATCTTTTTTTTAGAGGACGCCTAGATATAGCATTAGAGGAAACATGAAAATATTCAGTTTCTGTGATATTGTTATTTGTTTTTTTTATTGAACTTGGGCAAGGGTCATTCTGTGGTCCCATTGTGTTTTCCAGCCAATAAGTCCCAGATATAGTCATCTGGAGGCATCTAATGCAAAAAAAAATCAGGCAGAAAAAAACCCCTTCTACTTCAGTGTGTGCAAACTTCTGTTACTTGCTGCCAATAGCATTTAAAGTGAGTCTGACTGCTGGAGATAAAACTTCAGAGTGTTGCCTTTCAAAAGAAACCAGAAACATGCATGCACTCTAAATGGTCCAAGAACAGTGATCAATTTACTTCAGGTATGCCTTGGATAGGCATTTTAGGCTAGTTTTTACTGAACTAGTGTGGGACTTTTAATCGCTAGTATGAAGTAGGCAACCAAAAATTTCAAAACAATGTCAACTATCCTTGAATATACTGTTGTTATTTATGAAAATATCAGAAAGAGCAGATGGAGAGAAAAAGGTTGTGTCTTGTACTACTATAGTCTTGTCGTGTTGCCCACTACAAGAGGAGATGGCAGATGAAGGTACAGTTTAGTTTTGTAGTGTTTAGACCTTAGTACCTGGAGACGATGGTGGTTGTTCATTTTCCCGAAGCCAGATGATAAGCTCACTTTCCCACTCACCTGTTGTCACTGAAGAAGTCATACAGAGTGATGAACATGCCACTAATCTTACCAGTAATGTGGACTTTGGTATTGTAACCAGTGCACGAGGCAGATGTTATGAATTACTGCCAACAAATGGTCAAAGTTGGACACAAAAGAAAAACATCAAGAGGAAATCAATGTTTTTAATGTGCAGTGAGAAAGTAAGGGCAACTGATAATGATTGTGTTTCTATAAAGATAGACATTTCTTTCCAAGTGAAAATTGTGTTTATATATTCATATAAATATCTATATTATATATAGAATACATATCTATTTGCTATGCATACTCAAAAATCACACCTTCAAATATATTTAAAAAGTCTTTCAAAACACAAATGTATTCTTTTCTTTCCTTAAACATGAACTATCCATATGAACCAAAGTAATTACCAGGATGGGAATAATATTATGTTTTAAAAACCAAAACATTGAAAATGCTTCACTTTTGAATCTAGAACAGTAGAGGACATATTTTTTTCATGTGGGATTCAAAAGCCACCTTAATCTCTTAACGAACCAGGAACCACATTGCAAGTGTACAAAACCAGCATAACACTTATACACAAATCCCCTTTCTATGGTGGATGAAATGCAAATAAGTATGACTTCTCAAGCAAACTCTTTTCTGTTATAAAAATAGAATTCTTTTCAAAATAATCTACAGATTTCTTTTTAAGGTGAGGCATTTCACTATCACTCTAAAACAGCAAGGCTGTTTGTTTCAATAGAAAATATGAAGCTTTAGAGAGAGATCTGCCAGTCTATCGGTCTGTCTGATTGGAGAGGACTAGTACGGCCCCCCAACCGCTCCTCCTCCTCGGTCCCATTGGACGGTGTATTTTTGCCAGCTTCTCCTTCTTTTTGCATATTCTATGATTTTTCAAAAGAGAGTCTCCTTTTAAACTAGATACACCTTTTACAGGTAAACAAAAAGAAGTTTCAGCTCCTCGAAGCTCGTGAAATGTCCAGGCGATTCCAAAAGTGTTAAAAAATGTTCTCTTAAACTACACAAAGGTTTAAAAACAAACAAACAAACAAACAAACAAAAACACAACAGCGCAGGTACATGACATACTGGCTTTCCAAACAAGCGCATGAAATAAGAATAAAAAACAAATTAAAAGGAGAAAATGATAAAAAATATACAACTCTGTATAACAAGTTAAAGCAATGTCCTACAGGAGAGAAGGCAACAAACAGGATGGAATAGAACAAACAAAAGAACAAAACGGGAAAACACTGATGCTACAAATAAATTGAAATATATGTACAAGACCCTGTTTTCCTTTTGTTTGTATGTATGCACATTTGTGTGTAAGTATGTGTATGCAGGTGTGTCGACAATTGCCATAGTGTGTTGGTTCTTTAACGTGGAGTTCTTGCGAGTCCCTATCCCGCCGTTTGATGAAACAGTGTTTTCATTATTTCATCATCTCCTGTAGTTCCTCATAGAAAACTTCCTCTGTAACAGAGGCGCTGTCCGCTTGAAAAAAAAAAAAAAACCCGAAACAAAACAAGGGAAACTGTGTCCAAAATCTTGCTGTATCTCCATCACTTTCTGCCAGTTAACAACAGTTGGAGGCAAATGGATCCAAAACACTTTTCCCCGTAATCATGACCATAAAGTGTGTTCCTAAGAGCTACCAGACTGAGCCTAACCACGTCTGATCCTGATTGGTCTCCCTACAGCTGATGCTGAGCCTGTTCATCATTACCAAATGACGCTGGAGATGCTGGTTTCTCTTGGCAGCAGGGGGAGCATGGCATTGTTAGCGTGTGCCTCCTCCAGGCTATGCTCTCGGCTCTTCCCAGGAGGCCTCTGTCCATTCAGCAGTGTCAGTGGGATGTTGCAGTAGGTGTGCTGGTTCCCCAGAGAGGAGAGAGGTGGCAGGGTCCCTCCAGGGGGTATGTCATACTCATAGCTGCGGTAGTACTGTTTCTGCCTCATGGTGGTGTGGTAGGTGTTGTGGAAAGAGGAGCGCAGCTCGGGGTGGGCGGTGGCCATGGCGGTGGAGGTGGCTGCTGCCATGGAGATGGCAGAGACGGTCTGCAGCTCTCCAAAGGGGCCCTGCTCGCTGACGTCCAGCGCCGGCTCGTGGGTGAGCATGGGCTCTGTGCGCCTGAATGGCATCTCGTACTGCAGTTGCTTCCAGAACTTGGAGTTGAGCTTGTTGCTCTTGGAGCCGCGCCACTTGATGACAGTGAGGGTTTTAATGGTATGCTTGAGGGCCTCCACCTCCTGGTAGTTCATGATGCCGCGCAACTCGGCACACTCGATCAGGATGACTTTGATCTCACCAGTGACCAGCATGTTGCGCAGCCGCGTCTCCAGCTCAAAGATGCTCCAGCCCCGCCGCACCACATAGTTGGGTGTCATAACTATAATGAGGCGTTTGCTCTGGTCCACACAGCGTGCTACATCCTCTATGTAGGCTGCAGGGAACAAGAGGTAAAGAAAAAAAGAACAAAATGCATAATACATAAGAAGAGTAACATACATCTGGTTTGAGCTTGAGATATGATTTAATGGGGACAGGACCACAAGACTTAATAATGAAGATGATGAACATACAGCAACAGACACAAAACACAAGACAATGACAGGTGGCTATTTTGCTGTCCACCTCCACCATCTGGTCTAATTACACCAATTTTTGTCTGGAGTTTATAGTGTGTAGAGGAAGACATAGGGGCTGTATCTATGTTTATAGATACACATCTAAAAGCAAGTGTTTGTTCAGCTGAACATGAGTCTTTTGTTCTGGTGCAGTGTAGAGCATTGTTCTATGTATTGTAATCAATAAAGTGGATGGCAGACCCACAGACAAAGTTAAGTGCTGCATGAAATGGCAATATTTGAGAAAGCTGCGCAGTGTCTTGGATTAGGCTGTCGCTGTCTATTGAACTGGGCCGGGTGCTTCAGATCACACAACAGTGCCACTCTAAGCGTCTCTCTGAATATTCCTAGGTGCAGGAAATGACAGCAGCTGATACAAGAGGAAAAGACTGAGGGCGAGTACCTCCAAAGAGTCGTGTGTCATCCTGGTAATGCTCATTGGTGAGACCTAAACATAAACATTTTAACATTCAGGTCACAGGCAGAACACAGTACAGACACAGAAACATGCTCAACACAGTTGTAAAAGTGGTCGCATCTCCTCTCACTCATCTTTTTATTTCACATATGATTAATCGCATACCATGTTTTCCTGATTGGACATTCATCTACAATGAGTTCGCTTGGCACTGATGCTGGCGGCAGTTTTCTTTTGATTAAAGGAAAGAGGCGGCTCAGTCAGCAGGGCTCAGAGCCTTCACACATTTCCCACTGATGTTTAATTCTGTCTGGACCAACTAGGACGTGTTTGCGTTTTATCTGTTCCACATGAAGCCTACAGTACAAACACACAGCATCACTACTAACTAGAGCAGCTCTGTGTACCACTGGCACAGATGGACTACTAAGCAGAGTTAGCGCGTGTGAGAATATGTTCAGACAGAATTTTCATGGATTTATTAATGCATGGATGAAAACCAGGGAGGAAGATACATTTGTTCAATATATCAGCTCCTGATATGCACTATATACTATATGCCCATGTATGAAGAACATAATATGAGAACAGCCAATGTGAAATACTATGATCTTCTACACTTATCCAGAGAGATTTGATACAAGGAAAGAAGTTTTTGTTGAGAGTATTGGACTGAATATTGTCTTTTCCTTCTTCCCTTACTTGGAAATTTGGAATAATCGTATGCTCATCATTTTTGAGCGTGAATGTATTCTGCTTTAATCTGCCCGAACAGCACAACACATTGAACACAAGACAGTGATGGTGAAAAACAAAATTACAGACAAACTACACACAACAAACACTTCACGCAAATGTTAGTTAACTAGTTAACAGGTTTGGGAGCAGGGCCACGCCTCAACCACACCTTAAGCCTACTTATACCTGGCTAACCCATTCTGTCCTGTTTGCTTGCGTCAATCTAAAAGTTACCTTCAATTTCACCAAAGTATCAACTCACCATGGGTACAAACTGCAGCTCAATTTGCCAGATACAGGCAATGATCTTTTGGAAAGTGATTCTTCTCCAGCCATGATTCCCGTAGCAGTCAGAGCATAACTAAAGCAGAGACACAAGTGCTCCGTGGTGTGCAAACTCATGGGCACCTTCATTCCAGCTCCCTTAAAAAGATCTCTGCAACTCTAGCTCAATCTCAGGTTTTCCCTCCTCTGTCCAAGAGGGCCAAGAACTGCAGTCGCCACAGGCATAGTGCAGAAGCTGGCTTCAACACTTCTCATCCACCTCCCTCATGCACATTTCCCAGCAATCCACCCAGCGCACTCACGGTGAGCCCTCCTCCATACATCGAATGTCTTCATATCCAAAATCTGAACCCAACATGAGAGACTGGACCGTGGCCCATCTCCAACATGCTCTAAAGGAAGCAGTACTGCCATCAACTGCAGCAACAATAAAGCCAGATTGTTTCATATTTACTCAGGTCCACTTAACAATCTTCCTTTCCCAGTCTTCCGCATCAGCCAAATAGGTTTTGCCACTTGGACATACTCCAGCAAAATGAGGCTTATAACAGACTTATTTTCCCCTCGCAGCTCACACATTCCAAGAATCAACAGCCTCAGCCCTAGTCCAGATTCCTCCATGCAATATGCAGCCATCGACCAGGCCATCGCACTAACACATTTGAAGCTTGACTTTCTAAAGAAGACATCACTAATCCTTTCAAATTCTTATTGTTCTTATGCTTCATATACATAATTCATCAAGGGAAACCCTCCATTTTAGAGTCATCCTGGATGACTAGTGCAAAATGGAAATGTGTCTTTTGGCAACACCTCCTGTCTTACAACAGCATTTCCTTCTTCTAGAATGACTTCATCACTCAACCTGAAGGCATGCAGCTTAACACTGTTCAGCTAACTCCACAGCAGTTGCTGAAATCTGTACACATGAGATTTCTTGACTCAGGGTCCCACTCTCCTTCCATGCCTCATGAGCTGTACCCTCATCATCATAGCTGTCAATCTTTGGGGGCATGAATGAGTCAAGGAAGTCCATACTCATTCATTCATATAACATGGCAGTTGTGGAAATCCCCAAACAAAGGTCAATCTCGCTCATCATGCAGTTTATGCACTGACTCACACTAATATCTGCCCAATACCAGTTCACATTCATGGGTACCACAACAGCATCGCTGATTCATTGTCCCACTTTTCATTTCATAAACTCAGACTCTTGGCCCCAGAATCAAACATTCATCCCATGCCAGTCCCACCATATTCAACCACAATATTCCACTCAGAGCTCAGTCTGTTCTAAAAATCTGCTTCTCCACCATCCAGATCTACAGTACTTATTAGGAATCAACTTTTACATCAAACTAGTTAACGGCAGCCATTGCCCATCTTCCTCCCATTCAAAGACTTGTGAAAACAGGAACCCACTCTCACAGCAAAATGCCTGACACTCAGTTCTGATCTTCTCAGCTTCTACATCCATTTTCTATGTTAAGGCTACTTATCCCCCAAATTTAAGTTAACTCTAGAATCCATATACTTGCTGACTTTTTATCAGCATCTGTACTGCTCCAAATTCCCCAACTACATTTACCTATAATCCCTTTCTTCAGCTCAGTCTGTCTGACATTGTCATTCATACTGTCTCATATTCACACTCATACACAGATGTAAAACTAACAAGCTTGGGACTTCATTCCCCATGGACATTTTCTGTCTATTTTCTGCTGTATCTCAACCCACACAGGCTGCTGACCAAATACATCGGTATGACACCAAGGCCTTGCCAAAAAATCCACTCTCTTTCTCCAAAACAGGAGATTCTGGTTTCACAAATATTTTCACCAAGTCTTCCACATTACTGGCATATCCTCAAAACAGTATTCCTGCCATTTTTCCACATTAGTACAGCAGCCAGACTGAGCATACCAAATCAACCCATTCAAGTCCTCGGTCACTGGCCATGTCAGGCATACTGCTCTGAAATTTGCCTATTATCTTAATGATCTCCGTGCAGCTCATTCTCACCTCAGCTCCATTTAGATCTGTTAACTCTCAGGGACACCAGACTCAACATCAGCTTGAGTCTTGTCCATATTCATGCCCTTCCTCATATCCATTCATCTATCCTCAACATCCAATACTTTCTCTTTTCATTAAGCTTTTAAACTCACATTGTTGTGACGTGGTCCTTGCTGGTGAATGACAAAACTTAACAAATGTGGAAAACACTGCAGCAACTACAGTATACAAGCATCTGTAAATGCCCTCACACTCTAATACAATATGTTACATGAGCACATGTTACAAGCATTTATGCACAGTCACAGTGCTTACTTCCTGTCGGAATGAGGTCTCGATCTGGGATGAAGAGTTTGTAGCCGTAATGTTTCTCCAGGACATCAGGGAGGATCTCCAGGGCGAAACGTTCCTCCTCCCTGGTCTCCTGACTCCATTGGTCAGGGTCCACTTTGGTGTAGGACAGGTATGCATCATAGTCTTTGTTTTCTGAAAAACAGAGAGAAACAAAGAAAGAAGTAGCACCAGATGCACTGACATCCAGCTCAAAAGGCACAATGTTTCTTCTCCTATGGCACAATCAAAAACTTGTATACACATACTTCATACTAGGTGGTCAAAAATATGTGCACATTACACCCATATTTGCTTGGTTGGGGTTGAGGCCATGTGCAGACCAGTCAAGATCTTCCACACCAAAGTGAGAAAACCATTTCTCTCTGGATCTCTCTCCGTGCATAGAGATATTGTCAGTTCAACCGGAAAAACACTTCTTCAAACCATGTGTTATCATCCTTAATTGGAACAAAGTGGCCTAGATAAAAAAAATAAAGCCACACACCAAAAGTACACGAGTATTTGGGACAGGCCTGTCCAATACCTTTGGCCATAAATTGTATACGGGAAATAAATTGGGGTTAAACAGAAAACTACCCCAATCAAGATTCAAGCAGTACCCTCTACCCCACCTCAAAATGATTTCCCAGTAGACAGTGGGAAGAACTGAGAAGGCACAAAATAGAAGATGGGGAAAAAAAAAACAGTACTGGTGACATGTTCAATAAGCTCTAGTCATTATGCTCTGTGGAAACTGAAGTGGGGGCCATCCAAAAAGGGAAGATGGGCTTTCTCACAAACTCTTTGAGGAGCACACACAGCTTTGAAACTCACTGGAAAGGCCAGGGCTGCACTCAATAGGATCCAAACATCAAACAAGGCTTTCAAATTAGCAACCAACCTTGCAAATTAACCACCTAGCAAACTTGGAAAATCAAAAACAGCTTGTATCGGCGGTCCCTGACGGTATGACTTAATCATGTGGAAGTTTGAGTCAACAAAACAGTGTGTAATAGATAATTCATGCTACTGTAGAAACAATTCAGTGATTCAAAAATGAGTTCAGTCATTCCAGAATTTTTGAAAAGAAAGCGGAAAGAGTCAAAATACAAAGCAAAAAGGGAAGATACTGGGACACAAACAGATGCAAAGCAAAAGCAAAAGCTGAAGCAAAAGTTAACTATGTTCTGTAGCGAAAACAAAAAGTTGCCCTCCAATTTCAGGCTGTTTAGGCCCCTATTTGTCGCTCAGGGAAGGAGCTCCGAGCCTGCCAGTCCCCATGTCCCGCTATCTGGCCTTCGACAGCAGAGAGTGGGCATCATTCCATGACATATTGAGACTGATCTCTTTTTAAATGGGCAACAAATTGAAAATCTGTCTCCTCTCTTCCATATGCAGCCATTGCAGCAATGTACACACACACACACACACACACACACACACACACACACACACACACACACACACACACAAACTCACGTGCACCTCTACACGAGAGAGAGAGAGAGAGAGAGAGAGAGAGAGAGGAAATGGGCTGCTGAGATAGGACTGGAGAAGACATTTGTATCTACTAGGAACCTGTTATTGATAGAGGCTCTGACAGAACACACACACACAAACACACAAAAGCTTATGCACATGGGTAAAAAAAACCAACCCCAGAATACATTCACATCTATGAAAACAAACCCACACAGGCACATGCACACTCATCTAGGCTCGCTTGACATCGAATTTTGGATAAGAAAGGCGTGGTGAAAAGAGTGAGAACAAGTCGGAGGTTAGAGGGCTTCAGGCAGCAACAGAGAGAAGATTCCTTTGTGTCTTTACCTCCATCCACGTCCTCGCTGCCAAAGTGCCTCCTATAGAAAAGCATCAGCTCTATCTTGTAGCATTTGTAGAGGGAGATGAGGAAGATGAGTAGCAGCAGGATCGCTCCCAGTCCTCCTGCCAGCTCCACGGTGTACATGAGCTCTGCTGAGGATGACACACACAGACCAGAACATATTTAAAACTACTGAGACGATCGTGGTGCAGGACTTGTGAATACGCAAAAAAAACGGCTGGTGACTTATTTATGCACCAGGCTGGACTCATAGGTTGCCTTTTTTTCTTCACCGTTCCATTGTTAAACTCCCAGGATGAGGCACTTTTACACAATTACGTTTGCTGGAAGGCCGAACAATCACCCGTCTTTTCAGAGCTCAGCTCAGAACGAAGCAGCATCAGTCTTCAGGAGGAAGAGACATGAGGCTCAAAATGACTGGGAAAAATGAGAGGCAACAGTGTAGCGAGACACATGGGGGAAAAAGGAGATGATGGGAAATTGGGTTCATTTCTTTTAGAGCAGCACAGGAATGACACAGATCTGCACTCTGGCTTTCAAACATAGTGACAATCCTGGACATGGGTGGAGGCATTTTCAAAACAAGAGCCTTCAGTCTACTCATATCACTTACTCCACTCTCCATCATACCTCTTCTTCACTCTCTCCTCAGAGCTCCCTTGTTTCTCCTCCCCCCTCTTTTCTCTCCCTCTGTCTCTATATTCATTTCTCTCCTCTATTATCTCCTCTCCATCTCTCCAGAGACCTAGCTTGGGGAAGGATGACTTATGTTGTGTATGAAAGCAGCATTTACCTGCTTGTCTCAGCTAGAACAGGTTCGCCTTATATCTCCGTCAGTGTTGACTGAAACACTGCCATGGCAACCACAATGCCTGGGCTATAATATCACAGATTATGCATATACATTGCAAAGATACATACCTTTACAAGTCACAATAACATCAATAACAACATCATAAAATATTGTTTCTTCTCGTGAAATAAGTTCAAGTAGCACTAGTGAGATATTCTCACTAGTTTTCAGTGCGAGCAATTTTATTTGAGTTATTTGTGGAGGAGTAATTCTTACATTCAGGATAACATCACTTGCTGTGGAATTGCTAAAACGTTAGGTTGCAATGGAAAGAAGACTGAATGTTTATTTCATCTCAAACAGGTTTAATTTAAGAATTAATATTAGACTAAATAATAGCACTCTCAATGAGACTGGAAACAGGGCTAAACAGTCTGGCTCTGTCCAGGAGTAACAAATCCACCTACCAGCACCTCTAAAGCTCACTAATTTACATGCTATATTTAGTTTGTTTAATCCGTGTAATGCAAAAATTACATACTGTGGTTTCATGTGCCGAACTACTTCTTGACCAGGTGCAAAGGCTCCGGGGAATTTCTGTTCCCAGTCTTTATCCTAAGCTAAGCTACCCAGCTCCAGGCGGTACCTTCATTTAGTCTTTTAAATTGCAAAGACAGATTTTCTGTATCCGTCAGCACATTATCCTTGATGTTTTCCATGAACAACAACTAATACTCTATCTCAGAAAGACAGTGCTGTTTTGGCCCTGTAATATGTCATTTCTGTAATTGAATGCTTTTAACCAATTAACAGCAATCATCCTCACTCTAAGTTGTTTATGTTTCACTGGCCACCACTTCCCTTCTGCCTTCTCTCTTTCCATTTCTCTCTTTATTCTGAGATGGAAGGAAAGGCAGCCTGCGGAGACATTCACAGACCTGCTGCAGGGCTTATGAGTGATGAAACATGAAATAAACATCAGAATAATGTGGGAGACCGAGAGAGACAGATCCCTACTTGAAGTCTTTCTTAGCATCCTTTTCCTTGGAAATGCTGCTTTGACGGAGAGAGTTAAATGAAATTGTCTACAAAGACCACTCAAACAGAATTGGGCCATCTACAAAAGACGGTCAACAGAGACAGAGATTAAAGCAGGGAGACAGGCAGATAAAGACTTAAAATGTAATTGTATGCTGAACTTATTGGCCTGTTGGGAAAAGCTGAGGACCAAATTGCTGTTTAAACAGCCATCAAATTACCTCTCTTTGCAGGGTGACAAACAGTGCATGAAAAGAGCTTCAGACAAGTCATGCTAGAGAGCCAAGATGGCTACTCAGCTGCTAGAGCGCATGTAAGAAGGAAACGACACAATCAAAAGGAGCTCAAGCACCGATTGTTAACACAAGTGTGGATGGAAAAAGAGATAAAAATGGACAAGAAAGGAAAAAGGAAAGGATGCTGTTTAAGAGTGCGGTAAGATCTTTGGCTGTGTGAAGTCTTTTTTATCCTGTTAAAAGAAAATTACAATATCTGGAGTGACACTGATGAGAGCAATGAGAGTCAATCAAAACAGAAAAGTGTGGGCCATCAAAGCAAAACAATGAGCTGGAAGACATTCAAACGTTCTGTTGAGCTGAGGGAAACTGCACAGCTCTTTGGGTTCGCTGCTACAAGTGACCCCCTTCCACATTACACATAGTCATTTGATACATTATTAATATCAAAATTTTGATTAGAGCAGCTTTAACCCCTCGATGAAGCAGTGAATGCAGTGCTGCCAAACTCTGCTCACAACACACAGAACTTTATTTTAAATTCTAGTGGAGATCGTGGAGTTCCTAAAGAAACCAAATATGATTTGGGGAAATTTGTGTAAAATTATGCACATCCAGAATATTTCCATTTGATGAAATGGAACAGCCAGGCTTTGAATATTTCACTCATCATATAGCTTTAATGAAGAGCTGGAACCAGCTGACACAGAATATATACTGTCAGACAGTGAGGAATAAGATGTTTTTTCCAACCTTAAAGTCACTTGTTGGGAAGTGCAAAACTGGCTGTTATGGAGTTAACACTCCTCAAGGCTGCAGTGAGAAATGTCAAAGAGCCCTTACCCCGCCTGAGGAGCTGGATGGTAGCTTGGCGACGGCCGTTACCATTTTCCACATAACAGGAATAATTTCCCAGGTCCTCCTCCTCCAACGAGTCAATAGTCAAGGAAATTGCCACTTCATGCTCACCAAGATGCTCTTTGACGATCCTGCAAGACAAACAAAAACACACTGAGCGATACACCTGTGCAGCACCTCTTCTGGAAACAGTAGATGGGAAGTAGTCTTTTTTCACTCTTCGTGCGAATGTACAAGAACATGTGATCAACAGCATGTATGTGATGGAGCTTCAAGAGTCATGATCCAGAGTGCAGAAATCACAGAGCCGCCCCTGAGCAGTGTGTTTCTGTACAACTGCACCTCACCGAAGCCCCTTTGGTGTTACTGTAAGTGCGTCATGGCATGTTCATTTCTTGCTCTGCACTCAAAACATATGAGAAATGAAAATCAATAAGGGCTCTTCCTCGGAGTGTGCTGGGTTGTGGGGGGGGGGGGGGGGGGGGGGGGGGCATAAAATACTGGCAATCAGAAGAAAATCTTTTGATAGCGGATGCCATGGTAACAGAGAGAAGGAGAAAAAGAAATATTCCATAAAGTAAATGAGTGTTCCCCGTTGTGCTGGTTGAGCCTGATGGAGGAGAGAATGGGGAGATAATGCTCCTTCAAACCTTAGAAACACTACTTAGCCCACTTTTACAGCACCCTCAGCACAAACGACAGTTTGGAGGAAACAAAGTGCAAATGAGAAAGAAATCTCCTCTGTTTGTATACGTGTGTGTGTGTGTGCCCGCGCGTGCGTGTGTGTGTGTGTGTGTGTGTGTGTGTGTGCATCATCTACTGTATGTGTTAATAACGGCTGTGTGTTGAGAAAGAGGTGTGGGATGAGGAAAGAGGAGAGTGTGTGTGAGTGTGTCTTTGAGCGTGTAGGGGGATAATGACTCTCTAAAGCATCTCTCTTCTCTCTCGCCTTCAAACCGATAAACTCCACATGAGGACAGCTTGTTGGGGAGATTTGGCATCGGTAATTGAAAGTGTATCATGGGCTTTGTGTAGAGAGGCTGAGGCAGTGCTGATGATATTTGTAGTTTCAGCTGAGTTTGTTGTGCAGTGGGGTGGGGTGTGGGGGCTGTGGCGCTGGGAGAAGGAGGCACGGGAATAATTCATGTCTCTCCAGGGAGTGGTGGGTACTTTGAAGCCTCCAGTTTCACATTATCACACTATATGAGCCAACACAGCTCACTTCCACACAACCTGATGAATAATGACCAATGCTGTTCAACCTGTGCCTCAAATGGAGACGATGAGGACCTAAAGTTAGAGTAGGGCGATAATGAGGTCCAGGTGAAGCGCAGAGATACAGATGAGAACTGAATGACATCTCAGCACGAATACATAAACAGCTGGGCTGCAGTGTGAATTTGAACTGCACCGCTAAAGCTGGATCTACTCTGAGATGGTACTGCACTGTCAGATTTGTAGAATCTGAGGTAAATCTTTGTAAAACTCCTGCACTTTTCTGTTGGCTTATTGAGCTTATTGATATAGAGTTAGCTGAATGAGTAAATCGCAAACATCTTCTCAAACTATGGCTGCAGGCACATTTTCTTTTCAATATTTCCTCCTTCCTCACAAGTAAAACCTCTGTATTTGCTCATTTACTGATCAATTTCCAACTTATTCATTCCGTCTGTACATTCAATTCAACGTACACCTGCAAAACACCAACTGAACTGGGTCAATAACATATCGATCACCTTCTTTATTATGCTGAGCCAGATTTGCTTTGCTAATTTATTAATCTCTGCGTGCTATGCTAATGTCCAGTCATCCGTGCTATGATAACAACAATAGCCCTGTCCCGGTGGCGCAAATGAGAATTTATGGGCTCAGGTTACCATAGAAATGAACTCCTCCAAATCAATAGGCGTAGTTGGGTAAATAAATGCCTGCAGAAACTCTGAGCCCAATGTATGAGTTTTCCTCTCGCAGCTCAAGTTTGGCTGAAGATGCATTAGTAATAAAGCTAAAAGTGTGTGGGTGCCAGCCTGAAGACGCGAGGTAACCCATAGAAACATGCACACTGTATCATCTGAAAGGGAGACTTGGCTGCAGGGTAAGCACAGATTTCTTCACGTCTACTTTCTCCTCTCCTTTCTCTCCACCGCTCCTTGTCTTTGCCCGGTCCATATCTGTGGCTCACGTTATGGACGTAAAACCAGGGCACCGGCTGAATGTGAGCGAGCTCATGGTAGCAGCATCAGCAACAGAGAGTGGGTGATCAAATACATTATTGATCCGCTGCATGAAATATTGGTATGAATTATTGAAAAGATAACCCCTCAGCCAGTGAGTGGGGGAATCCTGGTGTCAGGGAGTAATGGAGGAAGCGGGAGAAGGAGAGCAAGGGAGACAGGAGAGCAGCTCTGGTGGTTACAATGAGATTTGTTTCTGTTGCATGTTCATATCAGTGCACAAGCAAACTCACTATCACAGATGAGTCTTCTTCACTTTCCTCCTCAGTGACTTCTACCATATTTCTTTCTACCGCTTCCCCGTCTGCTGCCTCTCTCTTTCTCTACCTCTCCCTCTCTTCCCCTCCTCCCACCCCTCCTCCTCAGCTCCCCATGGTCCATCTGCATGCTGCTATAGGTGGGTGCAGCGAGGGAGATAGCGACAGTGGCGGCAGTGTGAAAAATGGCGGTTGTTAACCATCTGACAGGGCTGTCTCCCCAGAGCTGCAGCCTCTCCAAACAGCCCTAATGGGAAACATGCACATGGACCAGAGAATGGACTTGTTTAAATGTGTTACACCACTAGGCGCGAGAGACATGGAAATGGGCTTGTTTTAAATGTACTCAGAGCCCTGAAGGCTTGTTGCACAAATTTTACAACGTTACACTGAAGGGAAATGGAAAGACAGGGAAGTTACAGAAACGGCTTTTTAGCACATTCATACTTGGAGCTGAATGTTAGATAACACATACAGTACATGTACAGTACATCACCATATTGTGTAACCACAGTTTTACAGAAAGAAAGTTCATGTCCTGCTTTCTATTCACATACTGCACATCTACTGCGGTTCCACA
Organism: Chaetodon auriga; assembly: GCF_051107435.1. NCBI lineage: Eukaryota > Metazoa > Chordata > Actinopteri > Chaetodontiformes > Chaetodontidae > Chaetodon > Chaetodon auriga. The sequence goes on from NC_135086.1 coordinate 17,383,039, forward strand.
ATGAGGTGGACAGAATAAAAACCAGCAAAAGCACATCCTGTTCTGCAGCTGATAATCAGAGACTTAAAGACTGGTTCCCATGTACCAACTTCCCTCTCTTTCCCTTTCAAGGTGAAAAAACTGCAGAACTTATTTTCAAAAAAATCAAAAGCAATTACTTCTGTGCATTAGCTTAACTATTTAACACAGTATTAACATTTCGTGAATTGAATGCACAACATGTTTTTTAAATCTTTCTTTGTATTTGTTTGGTAGCCTTTATAGTTTTGATCACTGAAACTGAAAACTGAGTAAGCCATGACAGATAAGTGAAGTTCATGAAAGCCAGGAACTTGAAGGATAGTAGTGTAGCTCCCATAATAACTGTATCAGCTACAACTTTCAGTAGGAAAGTATTTTGCAGAGACTTCAAACTTGCTTGCTTTAGATAATCCATCATGATGCACAGCTCATCACCTGTATTTATTTTCAGATTTCTTTTGTCAGAAATAGTAAAACAGCTGCAAAAAAACACCATTTTCTTTTCTCATTGCAGTGGTTTGCTTCTCTTTTTTTTGCTTTGACTTTTGGACAACATATCTGGTAAATGCAGTGAGGCATGAGACAAACACTCACTATGAAATTGTGGCATAATACAATACACTGGCTCCAGTGGTGAAGTAAGTTATGATGATACAGTATAGAGCCAGTGTCTGTGAAGACAGGAGTACTTTACAATGCAGTTAATAAAGAGTCTCACTCTTGTTGAAATATCATTTTCCCATTTCAGGGCTGTGAGTTCCTCTTCACTCACACAGACATTGTGACAGACAAGCTTAAGGAGTACTGGAAGACACAGAAGGCATTATGTCGTCAGGATACAAAAACGTTACCTGGCCTGTCTGCCTGCGCAGAAAGCAGCTGCACACACACACTCCTTGAATCAGGTTGCCAGGTGACAGATTGGTTGAATTTGTAAGTAGAGTGTGGATTGTGTGTGTGGATTGTGTTTCATGCACAATCAGACAACTTGGGTGATGTCAGACATCACTTATGTTACTTTACTTTACCTGTGATATTGTATTAGGTTACTGACTACATTTTTAACAGGTAATTAGTAATTATATCAGAATGCATTTTTATTGTAACCCTCCCAACCTGACGATTATCTTTCTTTGTATGTGATGTATGCAGTTATATCATTACTGAGCACAATGCAATGAGTTATCCACAGGACAATAGCATAATTCAAACAAAAAACAAAGGTGACAAAATGAATGAATAGTGATTTAAAACAAGCTTCAAGTCTCTGCATGATGTTAAGACCATTGCCCAAAAAATGCAAACCAGCAGCTGCTTGGAAGGCAGCAAATAAATCTCTGAGAAGTGATTGTTATAGTGTATGCAATTTGGAGGTAATGAGCTAAACCATGCAAAACCACTGGTATCGTCCTTTATTATTTTCCAGTGAATTTATCTGCGCATGCTATTAACTCCTCCTTACTGCTCCGTCCAAGGAAATGATTTCAACTCCAGCAGTGTTTCTTACTTGATGTCGCTTTCCTGGACTCTCTCTTCATCCAAGTCCTCTATGAACTTCTCTCCCTTCATCCAGTAGATGAGTGGGCTGGCTTCACCGCTGTACCCAAAAAACGCCCGGCAAGTCAGGTTCAAAGCACTTCCTGCAAAGACATGAGATGACATGCTGTCACGCTTGATTGTCCTCCTTGCTTATTAAGGATACGCGTTTCATGTGTACGGCCCAAAAAATATTGTACCATATCATATCTGCGCCTTCAAAGCCAGTGACAGCCGCAGAAACACTTCATGTTGTTTTGTTGGTGACATGTGCGTTCACAATTCTTTGTAATTTGTGCATCACAAACACACATGCTAGTGCGCACTCTTGCCCGCACTCGTATGTACACACACACATACACACACGCACATGTTCATGCACAAAATTCATGCCTAAAGTGGTCGCATGAGAGAACATGTCAGCTGGACACTTAACAAACCTTGGGGGATGCGTAGCTGTGATTAAAAGAAAGTCTTTCCTTTAGCGCAGAGTTGAAGGGAAAATCTCAGTGAATGGCACACACACATACAGTAAACTGATCTGAAAGCAAGTAAACAGGAGTGAACACATGAGGGCACTCAAGAGCTTCCAAACCCCCCCTGGAGACAGTGTGTCCATGAGAGAAAAGAAGGCAAAAGGAAGTGAGAGGAGGCTGACACTAACATTATTTTATTTAGAGCTGCTGCTGGGTATGAAGGGAGGTCAGGTGTCAACAACTGCAGTTTGCTGAGAGTTGACATGTGGAAGAATAAGTAATTGTCACTGAGGAGCCAATAGGGTTTCTGCTCCGTGAATTGATGGATTATCGCTCAGAGAGAGCAAGTATTGAGTGAGGAGAAAAAGAAGATACTTCATGCACCAATTTAAATCAACGATTTCCCTTTAAATCTAATTCAGTAACACTAGTGGTAGCCTGGTGCAATTTGCGAGAGATTACAGCTTCATAATCACTGCTGAGCTTCATGTAAAAAGGGAAAACATGCAAACCTAATGTTACATGTAGCACTGGTGTGAGCTGATTAGAGTTGGCATAAAGAGGCCCCTTGTTTGCACTCATGCAAGACCCTCAGTGCCCATGAGCTGCGCATGTATTAGGCTGGTGAACATAAAGAAAGAGCATTGTTGGTGTATACTATGCATACTTATTTTGCATTCCTCTGAAGTGGCATTCTCAAAAGGCCTGGGGTTGCAGCAATCACATGCCGCTGCCTTTCAGTGAACCACACAGCAACATGTAAACAACATACAGATGAGGGAAGTTCATCATGCAGCTCATACTGTCAACTGTATGGTGGAGGCAACGCTCCTCAAGGGAGAGCCAACATTGTGTCTGGCTCCAAGGCATGTGATTTGGGAAGCACTGGGAGGAGGGCATGGCAGGGATGGGGGGGAAGGAGATGCTTTTCCCTGTTTTCACAGCAGGATTTATGAGCAGGAGTGCAAGGTAAACTGTACTGGTATGGGGCATGTATTCATTAATCCTGCTTAGCATGTGACAGCACCATGGACAGCTCCCCACAGTCTAGTCCAGGGAACGGAGAGCGAACTGTAGTACGTAACAACAGCCTCAAATATCTTCTCTGATACAGTCATAACAAAAATGCTTAAGTGTTCATTGCAAGACTGTCAGTGGATTGTGTTACATTTTAGTGGGGTTTCCATTTTTCTTTGTGATGATCTTTGAACTCACCGCAATCCACTCACAACCATTTTCTCCGATGCCAACCGTGACCTGTGGCACAAATGTCTTCCCAGCAAACCTGGGAAGGTTATTTTTGAAAAACAGTTTGTGTTTAAACTAAGGGCATGCGCCTCCTGTTCACCACCCAGATGGGGCTTCAAAAGATTTCAGTAGGTCACTTTCGGCACCAGGAAAGTTTTAAGGCATGCAGGGAAGCAGGATGGGAGGACACCCAGGAATGAACTGATAGTGCTGTCTGTGAGGAGCAGTGGCTGACATTTCCAAAGTTCAACAGCCACTCTCAGCTTGGTATTTGTGCACAGCCAGGCTCTACAAAGGCTACATGCTGTACCTACAAAATAGGAACCTCCAGTGTGTGATTAAACACACAGGCGCACACACACACACCCATACACACAGATTTTGTTGCAGCAGTACTTTACCGTATAGCCTAACTAAATCAATTGTGGAGCAAACGTGCAACATATAAAGTATGCGTTGTACGACTGTGGATCTCTGTGTGTGAGACAGATGCAACACTTCCTTTTTCCTTTGTTTATAAATCTCCCCCGTGCTGTTAGTTTATCCCACAGATCAATTACAAACTAGGAATGTCATGCTGCTGGCAGCCACTGCCTGGAGAGGAAGTCTCCACTGAGCTCCCTGGGAATCCCAGGAAATTGTTGAAGGCCTCATGCTGCCTCATTCTAATCCAAGTGCAGCACTCCTCAAAACTCCCTCAAACGCTCTCACAGTCACCTTTGTTTCTTCCTCCACACAGTATGATAGCTGGACAGCGTGCTGCAAGATGGTGGCTATTATTCTTAAAACAGTTGCTCTCTTAGTTTTTTTTTTTTTTAGATTGGCCTGTGTTGCCTGCTCCTCAGACACACTTCAAATGATGATGATGTCACACAAAATAGCTTGACTAGGCTTCGTTGAAGATTTATAAGAAATATGGTTTTTTTTTTTCTTCATCAGCTGAAGGAGTTTGCCCGAACCTGATGCACAAGATGGTTTCTTGCACAGAACCTTCATCATCTATTGGGGCAAAGCGATAGTGAAACTCCTTCCAAAGGCAGTAAGGAGAAGAGTGAAACCATATTAAGAAATACTCTCCAGTTCTGATATAACTGATGCTATAGCAGCATCTATGCTAACCTCATTAAAAGCTGCCATTGTTGCTTCTGAAGGAACAACCCCGCTGTTGTCACACCTAAACCATGCCCAGAGCAGCCAGTAGTGCCTCAGTGCATGCCGACTGGTCTGAACCACTGTGGTTCAGCCACAAGTGCATAACTAGCAAGATGGACTCTCGGTTCCTGTGATGCTGTGCGATCTCGTTACTCCAGCTGCACGAGGTAAATTTTGTCCAGTTGTTATGAACTTGTAGCTCGACGTTGGCTTAAAAGTCAAGCCTGAAATTTTTTTCTTGAGAAGAATAAATGGAAAACCACAAATCAATTTGAGATTGTTTTGAACTCATTTTGCCAACTGCTGATTTCAAGGTCAAAAATAAGCTTTCAACGTCAAAATTGTTATTATCTTTAAATACAATACAATTACATTGACTATTCACAAGACAAAGACCATGTGTGCCGTTCAAGACGGTTTGTCAACATCTTTACAGAAATATAAATATACAACAGTGTTTTATAATGATGGCCTGTGGTGAAAAACATTTCTTTGTTGCTGTATCGTGGTTGACCATGGTGATGAATTGGCAGCAAGACTGACAGCAATGATATATTCAACTCTATTAATACATCCATGGTCACATCACATCTTCTGCCTAAACATACCTTCACCTCTCTCTAGAGTCCTTTTATTTCCAGAACAGTATAGTATAGTATAGCGCGCATCTGAGAAGATCTGAAATGAGTTATTTGAAATGACACATATGCTCTCCTGGTGTTACATATGCAGCATGTGACTACAGCAGCAGTTTAAATTGGCATGTTGATAGGCAACTGAGTGACTGTTAGCAAGGCTGTCGAAAAACACACAAATATAAGGCAGGCATAGAGAGAGGGTGGCTTTATATAAGCCTGGCATGACTCCGTCATTAGCCTCAGAGCCAGCAAACTTACTATGATGTCAAGCCGGTTGAAGTTTGAGCAGATGGTAGGAAGACTATTAACCAGGACTGGAACAATGAGGTGAATGATTTGCACACTGTGAAGTTACAGAGGAGGAGGAGCAGCTTTTTAAATCCCTCTGTTCTCTCCTGCTGTCAAACCCCACAGCAGTGTCATTATTATTATGATCTATTATTATTCTCAGAGCAGTTTGTAACCCGTGGTAACTCACAAGAATGGTGTCTGTGTTGACTCTAGCTGATCTTCAGGGTGAATAATTACCCGTTGGTGATTTGTTAATTCTTAACGGGGGGAAGACTCAAACCCTAACCCAACTTCATATGAACCCTAACACTATAATAAAAACTAAATCTGTAGCCATGTCTCACCTTAAGTACTTTGTTACAGGGGTGGCATGGTCTGGGGGTGTATTTCCAGCAGCAGAGAAGCTGTATGATCATAGAAATATTAAAGGCGTACTACAGGCGGCAGTGAGTCTCTATGATCCTCTCACTCTTCTGTGACGACACATTGCTGCTCGTCACTTTGATCATAGAGATGACACCACTCTAGAGAGTATATAGGCTATAATACAGTCTATACTCTGAAGAGCAACTGTCCAATCACAGCGCAGCCATTAGCTCTTTAGCTTTCCTAATTATTTTGAGGAGTTATAGCTTACATTAGAACCTACCTGTTCAGGAGCGACACATTCACTGTTTGTAGATACATGTCAACCTGTGAGCCGTCAGAAGTCAGAGTAATGCTCAGTCTGTGTTTGTTTTTGGGAGGTTTGTTCTCCAGCAACTCCAAAAAAATCTTGCATTAGATATAATTACATTTGCCAAACTCGTGGCTTCTTCCACATATCCTCAAATCCTTCTCTCCTGTGAAAGTGAAGCACACTGTTTGAAAATATGAGCCTAAATCTAATCACTGTATTGCTTGTCCAAGTATGTTTTTTCTTCTTAAGTAAGCTTTCAAACAATTCAAGGGTTGTGTTACATTCTAATTGGCCAACATTTTAGCATTTTTACATTATATTTTTAATACCATGCTATTGGGCAAAAAACTGTACACTGTAACACACTAACAACACTGCTTCCTTGTAAACATTACACCGATGTGCAACTGGTGAGGATGCTGATGTTATTAACCTCGGTCTTTTAGCATTATATCATGTATCCATCCATCAGGTACATATTTAAGACCCCTTCACAGGGTTCTTGGGTTAAAATGTATCACATGGAAATGTTAGCTGGACATAGACTTGACTCACAGAGTTTAAGCATTTAGCATTAGCTTATATGAGCTAGCTACACTTATAAAATCTACTGGTGAGAGTCATTATTTTACCCAATAAAATCCACGGCCTTCAGCCATACATGAGGAGCCTGCTTTTGTTAACCACAGTGAGAAGTTGAAGCTGTAGTGTTTTAAATACGACTGTGAATTTGGACGGCAAGTCTGCACCGTTATCACTGTAAACTCCATATGTGCGGTGCCAGAACGGAAAGCTTGACAGGCGTAGCAGCAGTAACTAAGGAGGGTGGGGCTTAGTGGAGTAGTTATAGTATATGCAGTACATTAGAGAATAATACAGATCCAAGATGAAACTGATAGGAGGGCTGGACTGAGAGAAAATGGCACAATTACAAATCTGTCTGCTACTTCAGCACCACGGACAGCTTCATTAACACACAGCACAGTTCAGCTACTGATATGTCAGAGCCGTGGTCGGGGTCTTAGATTCTAACTTGCGCAAACCTCAGAGAGATAAAGGATCAGTGAGTCAGGCAGACCAGACTAACATTCAACTAATTCAACTGAACAATCCCTCTGGCTCTGCACTCTCTCTGCTAGTAGAGGATGGAGAAGGGGGGGTGGCGGGGTGGGGGGTTGGCGGCAGGTTAGCAAGGGGGATGCATTTTGGCCATTTTGCTCACAAAGGGGATTACTGACTATTACTGAGACGTTACTGTTTTTAAATGAGAGAAGCGGTCACGTGCAAAGACAGATCTCAGACTAGGGAGAGCGTAATCAGTCTTACCATGACCCCCTTAGGCATCACAAACAGAAGAAACACATCTAAAACCTGTGTAATTAAAACCTGCTGGCCCATTTTCAGGCAGGAGTACAGACAGTTTCAGGTAAAAGCATCACAGTGGGCGAGAAAAACTAAAGAAAGTTAAATTATGACCTTGGCCTTCAGAGAAGCTTTTAAGAGAACAGCATGAAACAGAAAAAAGACTCAAAGATCTGTAATGTTCCTGCAGAATCAGTAGACCGGTGTTAGAATAGGCCCTTTTCACAGCGTCACATTTTTAGGATAAACTGTACTCGAAGCTGCAGGCAGAATTACAGTGTACATATATCAAAAAAGGACTTTTTTTTAAGTTTCCAACTACTCTTTATGAGTATATTGCAAGCTACTTAGGCTTCAATTTAAAGATACAACAGTATACTACTACTACTACTACTACTAGTACTACTACTACTACTACTACTAATAATAATAATAATAATACAAATCATTTGGTCATAAAATCAGTTTCTCTGAATATCAAAAACATAAACAAAGACAGATTCGTATTGATATAGTAAAGATTTATAACCAGGATGTTTTTATCATAATAGTCCTGCAGTTTAAATGTATATATTGAAAGCTGTACTCACAACAGAGAGCATGACACCAACTCAACAAATTTTGACACTTTACTGTCAGTGAAAGGAGAAAATAAACAGAAATACTGGTTTACATTTAGGTGCTTCCTTGCCTCTCTCTCTGTGGATTAATAAGCTACCAGCCTTTTGGTTAAAACTCAAAAATTCAAGTCCATCACTGTGTCATTTTTTGAAGTTCACAAATAAATGTGCCATTACAAGACTTGGCAAGATTTAGTGTGAAAAATATCCCCCGCTGACTGAATGTGTGCCTTGTACTGCACAAGAGCATGATTAAGTGTTTTCATGAGTGTGTGTTTCTTTATATGTGCACATCTTTATGTGTTGTTTCTGCCTTCATGCATGCGTGGGTGTGGAACAAATCCATGTAATCTGAGCGATTGACATACTCCCTCCGGCTGAGAGTTGGTCACAGCGCCTGATGGAAATGAGATTTAAGATCCACCCATTCTTTTATTTCTGCCCAGCATCTCTTAGAGTCTTACAGACTTCCATACAGACTGATTATGACTCGAAGCTCAAGCTGATGTATTCTTGGTGGAGGACAATATCATTCGAAAGGTGAAATTGTATTGAGTGCCAAGCTCCTATTCCATTTGTCATCTGTATTCCGAGAATCCACAGCACCAATTCCTGAAAAGCTACAACTGGAGTTTCCATATTTGAAAGACAATGGGTATGTGCTACTGTACTGGGTCATTATTTCAATCAGGAGAGAAAAGTGAGTGAGGTAAAGCTAACTGTTTATTATGACAGATGATATGTGATGATTAAGTCTTATCAGAAAGTCTTTGGCGGTTAGACTCCACAGGGAGAGTTTGTAGGTGAGGGGCATCGCCCTGAGCAGCTAAAGATAAATCCCCTCGTGGAGTCCAGACACTGATGGTGGCTGATGACTCTGCTGACTGATAGGCTGATGAGGATGATGAAGTGAAGAGGGTGAAGGTCTGTGAAGACTGGGCGGTGATGGAGAGGTGGAGCGGTGCACATAACAGCAGCATGAAAGCGAGAGAATAACATTTAAGGCAGCAGTGAGATGATGGGCTAACGTTGAAGGTGTGATGCTGTGCTATTGGATAGATGTGACCAGCTGATGAGAACAGCTGATATCACAACTGAAAGCCACAGACGATGACAGCAAAGAAATTATGAGTGAGCATGTGTGAGAGGAGCGAATGCAGGATGGTATGAGAAATAAGCTGCAGGCCGAAGCATGCAAAAGAATGACTGAACTTTCACTAGAGCTTCAGTTCAACAAGTTATTCTTTTGTAAAGGTTCAGCAACACAACTTCAGGAGTCGCACAGAAGTACCAACCCATCATCATTCCCAGAGTGTCAAATACCTTCTCATACAGACGCACAAGAGTGCACTTTTCTTTCAACTAACTCAAATGTGAACCCATCTGCGGCAATATTAGACCCTCAGAGCAACTGCTCCGACCTCCAACATGATCTAATCCCAGCGCTGCACGAAGCCGTCCTACCAGAGAGCCTTTCTAACACGTGGTTCATGCTGTGAAACGCTCACTGTGTGCTTAAGGCACCAAAACTACTTGGTTAGGTGTCAGGAAAGATTGTGCATTTTGGTTTCACATGGGATCCTAAGCCTGGTCTCCTGGGTGAAAGTTATGTTTGTTCGACTCATCCATCCACCCCTACTTTGGACATTAGACATTTTGGGAAATACACTTATTGCTTTCTTGCTGAGAGTTGCTTGAGATATCACACTCATGTCTGTATGTCAATTTGAAGCTACAACTAGCAGCTGGTTGGATTAACTTAGCATAGAGACAAGATACAGGGAAACAGCTGGCCTGGCTCTGTCCAAAGCTTAAGAAATCTGCCTTCCAGCACCAATAAAGTTCCCTAATTCACATGATGTACCTTGTTTGTTTGAGCCCAGTGACTTCCTGGAGGTTTGCGATCACTGTGAGGCTGCCAACCAGCTAAGCAATTTTAACATGTCGGTTTTTGTACAAATGAAACAAACAAACTATAATGTGTTCATTTGTGAGCTTTACAGGTGCAGATTTTGTTACCTTTGAACAAGTTTTTAAGCTGTATTTATGAGGTCTGTCTTAGCTTAGGTTCAGCTAAGCATCTGTGGGGGCTGTAGCTTCAGACTTTGCATACAGACATGAGACTGGTGGTAATCATTTCAACTAACTCTTGGCAAGAAGTGAAAAAGTGTATTTCCCAAAGTGGCAAACTATTCCTTGATAGAGCAACAAACAGCAGGTGCAAATCTTCAGCGGGCTAGTCACCTTGCTGCAGTGATGTCACAGTGTACTGCACAATGAGTCAGTACAGTGTGAAATCATTATCGCTTGTGGTCAAAGGTGCTCCAGACTTTCAACCAGAGAGGACAATGAAACGCTGCTTTTCCCACAGAATTAAACTACTCTTTAAAATGACAAGATGCCCATTATACTACATTACATTTATTTGGCAGACGCATACGACTAAAGTGACTTACAATAACTGAATTAATGTGCTTATTGAATGGACTTACAATAAGTGCATTCATGCCAAATGAGGATATGAACAGAGAACCACATCATGAATAGAAAAAGAATAAAAAAAAAGCCTTTTATTTGAAGATACATTCAGCAACACAATCTAGAATAGCAGAAGCAAACCATGAAGCAGGCCTGCTCTTTGGCTCTCTTTATTAAGATGAATGAATGAATAAATGAATGAATGAGTGAGACTGAGCGAGGGACCAAGAATGGTGATCGGATTTCGAGAGACTATGAAATGACGTGTGCTACACAGGGAGAAGAATTTGATTTGCATCAACCCTCGGTGCATGTTTAGCTGATTTCACAGTATTTGGGATAATTTGGCTTCACAGAGCTGGCACTCGCACTCAGACAGAGGAATACTTTCCATGCCAGAGGAGAGGAAAACAAACCTTGCACAGAAAACACTCTGCAGATGCTGTCCAAATTCAGCACAGATGCACCGCGGACACAGTGAGATTGACAGATAGGCAGACAGAGGGGCAGATGAATGAACAGACAGGCAGAAAAAAGAAACAATAAAACCCTGCGCATACAAACATGATTATAAACGAATAGACACACATGCACGTCAATGTCATTTCTGTCTTCTCTCTCGGCTCTTTCTCCTAGAATCCACTGAATAGGCCCCTTGTCTTTCACATGCCATCGCTTAGAGCAGAGTTGGTTTGTGTGTTTCTCTGTGTGTGACAGCCACCACCATGTTTTATTTGTAGAATAAGAAACAATCTGGAGAGCTTTTTGAATAAGTCATAGTCGGAGTGTGTTTGGTGTTTCATAACACACTCTGATCTTCAGCACAACCCAATGTTCTTTTAGTGCTCTATTTTCAAGGCAGGGCGAAGTCTGGCACAAGAAGCGATGCTGCATGTTGGTGTGTTCCTTACCCTGAAGTGCACTTTGCTCATTTGTTTGATTTTCTTTGCCCTGTGCAGGTGGGAGGAGAGGTGAATTGGGAGCTTCTTAAACCAAGCAAGTTAAGGTGCTGGTATGTTGGTAACAATCTGAAGTATCTATCCAGTTATCATTAAAATATCACTTTCTAATTCCATTTCCACTGATACTCCTGTTTCAGCTATTAGAATTAGAAAAGTGCGGCACCAAAACACAGTACAATTATGCACAACGATCAGCTGGGGTTGTCGTGATGAAATCAGGCACCATAAAGCACCAGGTTTCTGCAAAATAACCACATCGTCTCAGTTAAACTCAATCTGTATGAAATGCAGGAGATGTTGAGAGTCTCACGAGACATGTAATGGCTTTACATCGGTTTGAAAAGTGGGAGAGCCACCTGAGAAAACAAAGGATTTTCCTGCAATTCTGCATGCTTTTATCATATTCCCTGCTACTTAAACTATTTACACATCATGAGCACAATGGCTATAGTCCTTACTCTAATCATTCTGCCTGGCCTGGTAGATCTATAGCACTTCATGTTTGGCACCATCAACTCATAATCTTCCATTTGTGTAAGTAATGTATCAAAATATACACTGTCAATAGTTGTATTAGTGTAAATGCATCTTAGCTTTTATTGATGTTCAAGTGCAGTGCCTAGTGTTTTCATTATCTATTATTTACTATGAAGAATCATGTTTCTACCTTCTCACTGTAACTCACACCCGCTGCTAACATTGTATTCACCACCATTCATTGTCTTACATTTAATGGGTTATAAGGGAAAATAATCCTTCTTTCCTTCATGTAGCCATACCTAACTTTTACATTTTAAGATGGTAAAAGACATCAATTAATCAATGTCAGTCAGAGATTATTCATAAGACTTTTGCTGCAAACATTTCCCTCAACTCCTTCTCCATCTATCCCTAAGAGCAGACTAATTAAGCAGAACCATTGTTAAAATATCAGACTAGAGGAGCTAACACAGTGTTTATGGAGAGACATGTAGAAATAATCAGCTTTGGATTTAATATTGTTCAATACAAATTTTCCACAAAAAAAGGTTGAACTACTAAGAAGGCTTAAAAATCCTTTCCTCACTGCTCATTAAAAATAAAAATAACTAACTTCACTGTAGTTTGTTCCGAGTGTACAATATGTGCACTGGAGATGTGAAGTGTTCACTTGTGTTTGTGTAATTTGATTTTCGGGTGACTGGCTTCCACACTGGTTGTCATGTCACAGTCTCGCCCATATGTGCATGTCTCAAACTTGCAGCACAGCAGACGAATGTGAACACAGCTTCCTAGAGACAAGCTCCCAACATACTGTGCATCAATCTGTACAGTCAAGGTCAAACAACTACAGGAAGCAACCGTAACAAACATCTGTCATTGAGTTTTACTTGAAACAAATAAACTACTTGTTAATGGGAACTCTCATATTATGGGAGACTGTCATTTGTCTTTGTTTTTGCAACCATTAAACCAACTATCTTTTCACCTGCATTTGGCAAAAAGGGTATTTTTGTAGTCAAATCAAACCAGATTGAACATTATTAATTTAATCACTGAAAAGCAAATTTTGAATCATTAAAAATTTAACCATCAAACTTTTAATTTATTTATTTATTGCTGGTTGCGGTTTGTAGCTTTGCTCGTGGCATGGCTGTAGCATCAAAGTCAGTCTCTCAGTTGGCTGGTCCAAACCTTTAGTCTCAAATATATATTAGATGTATTGTCTGTTTGTTGTTCAAAAAAGTACAGTCAGTCAGTGTCCGTCCGAATTTCCGTCCGAACCAAACTTCCAGAAAATTGACAAAAGAAAATGCAAATTATATCACCGTCTGCCAGCTCCTTACCTGCTGCCACTCTCCCTCATCTGCACACCTGCCCCGTCAGCACCCTTCACCACTCAGCCACGCCCACCTGCCCACTCGCCTGATCACACACCTGAGATTCATTCCCAATCAGTGTAGTACTTAAACAGCTCTCCAACATCAAGCTGGCCACACCTAAGACTTCTGCATTAAGGTAGCGCTGCTATTGGGTCCTAACATTACCTGCTACAAATTAATGTGCATTTCCATATTCCAAATTTCCACTCAGGTTTTTTTATGCATCAATTGAAATTGCACATAAAACAGGTTGATTAAAAAATGTACATAGTTGTGCTTCATAATAAAACAATGCCTCACTGCTTTGTGGAAACATGCCGACTCGGCTCTTATTATCCTCACATATGAAATTCAACTTAAAAAGGCCCATCATGTACCTTTGAGTGCATATCTGTGTTGCTGTTTGTTTGGAACCCATTCAGCCTTTTTTCTTCTGTGTCAAGACCACTTCGTGCTAGTTACTGCAGTTACATTACATCGAAACAAGAACAGAATAAACCTCAGCCTGCCATTTTCTCTTTTTTTCTGTCATGACATTCACTTGATACTCCTACTTAAAGGGAGCCAGTTTGTGCTTGGTTGGGAAACCATGAAGGTGCAGGCTTAAGTAAACCTATGATGGCAGTATTGATGTATTGACACACTTTAGGTGAAAACCTCATATTCTTTAAATGTCAACGTATGGCCAGTTTAGAGCAACAGAGTTAAAGCAGACTTCACTGTAGCTTCAGTTAATTAAATGAGAATCAGCCCTGATGCACATTCACCTTTCAAAGAAGACCGCAGAGACCAAAGGTCAGCTGTTGTCCTGTGGATGGAGACAGCAGAGACTCAACCAAAGACTGTGAGGTGCACCTTCACCATCTACCATGCAGGAGTGGAGGACAATGAGGGAGACACCAAAGAGGACTGCATTTATTAAGACCGCGCTGTGTATCTCCTGTTACTCACCTGAGTACCTTACTGAAAAAGTTTTTGCAACATCTGCGTCTAACCCTTCATTTGAAGTGAAAAATCACCAAAAGTGGAGTTACAGCACAAAGCACAAAGCAGCCCTGTTTCAACAGAGGCTTTCATTTAAGAGTTTGGGTATTTTAAGCATTAATTAAAATGGCCAAGCAGAAAGTGCTTGTGTGTGCATATGTACTGAATGTGTGTGTGTGTGTGTGTGTGTGTGTATGTGTGTGTGTGTGTGTGTGTGTGTGTGTGTGTGTGTGTGTGTGTGTGTGTGTGTGTGTGTGTGTGTGCGTGCGTGAGAGAGAGAGAGAAAGAGAGAGATCTTGTTTGTGAATATTTCCTGTGGATATCACTGCAGGAGAATCTGAAGTCCTGTCAGTCATGATTTTTCCCCCACAAGGTGTGAAACAAGCATAAAAAATGGTGCACATGGTACTGGTAATCCTTTTTCTGCACGCAGGAAGGATAAGAGAGTGAACAAGACATGCAATAAATAGACGTGTGGCTCTGAGCAACACAATTACGATACGTTTCAAACTTGATTGAGTGGCGCTTTGTGGTGTGTTTCAGATTGCTTTCGCTAAGACACGTGTGTTTTACTGTGCATGTGTGTTTGCTTAATGTAGCAAAGGGAGGTGCGTCCGTCTGCGTTGTTAAAAATGGATGGATCGCTATGGAAAGCGGCAGTGAAGACAGTCCCTGGTGCATGTTGCATATTATAATACATGTATTTTCTGTATTCTCTCTTATGTAAACTACATGCAGCCTCAGATTCACCCCACAATCACAGAGCGGCACAGTTTCACAATATACACATGCTTTAGTCAAGGGAAAGAGAGCGAGATGAGTCGAGGGGAGGCAGAAAGGGACAAAAAAAATGGAGCATTGAAAAAAGATGGCAGACTATAGCTGATCAGCATCACCAACATCTCGTACAGATTCCTTGAATTTCTCAATCCAATCCCCGTGGCTAAAAATATCTGATCCCGCTTCTTCATCTGGACTCATCTCTCCATGTAAGAGGGGTCATCTACAGAGAGCCGCTACTGGGCAGGTGTGTTTACTGTTTTCTGGTGGTATCAGGAGTGGGCTGTTGGGCTCAGAAAACTCCAAATCTGTCCGTCAGCATTCCTTTTCTTCAGCCGCCTGAAGGTTACCATGACAACGCCTACTGTGGTGGATAGGAGCAGCTCTGCAGGCTCCGTCAAGACAGAAAATGCAGGTACTGCGCCACATTAGGACCTCTGTGGATTTGCGCTGATGGCAAATCAGCAATCAAAGTCGGCTCTAATGGGAGGAGGGCCAAAACAAAATCCTGGGTGCACGCAACCAGAAAATACCTGTTTCATCAAGCAGCTTTTAAAACATTTACAGAACAGCGGTACCTGTAAACAAGCCCCGCTGTATGTAAAGACGTGGCGTTACATTCATGGCATAGCAGTGAGGTGATGTGGAACGACGACGATGGGCTGAACTGATTGCTTTTTACTCTGCATTGCGGAGAAGTGCAGGTCGGCGTGAGGTGGGGGGTGGGTTGCAGGGGTGAGTAGTACAGTGGAAGAGGAGATCGGAGGATTTGGGCAGCATAAGTGGAGGCATGAGTAAGGGCAATGAGAACATGAAAGAGCTGGGGCCCACCCCCTCCACAACCTCAGCTTCTCTTCTGTTCTAATATTGTCTGCTCTCCAGAGACAAGCCCTTAATTACCATTACAAGCCTGAGAGCTTTTAACAGAGGAGAATCCAGCTTCTTTTCCTCTCTGTCGCTCCTTCTCCCCCGTTTGTTCTGTGGCCCCTGATGATCCATCAGGGAAATGTCAGCCTTTAATTACCGGTAAAAATTACGGCCTTTGCGAACAGGTAGTTGGTGCCCTTGCTTTCATCTCCCCTTTCTGCTAATCGTCCCTTTTTGATGACATAATAGGTGCTCTGTCCGAAGCAGTGAAAGACAGAGGCCCATTATACCATGAGAGGCACTGTGGGGGATTATGAGATGATGGGATGATGAACTAAATAAACGTTCTATCTTCTATCAATTTTAAACTGACTAAGAGATCAGCCAACAAGTGCCTGTGCCCCACTTCCTCCTCCATACCCATGACAACATGACGCTGTGCGCCAAGAAATATTAAATTCCTCAGCACAACTCAGTTCATCCATGTTGTGAACTCCAGCCTCTCTAACCTTTCTTCACTCTGGCATACTGTAATCCAGATATTTGGTAACTGCTGTGTCTTGTTCTCTTACAAAGCATCTTTGTTGCTCACGTCTCATCATCGCTGCAGGCTCCACATTCTCCCTTTCTTTTATGCTTCTTTCATTTTTACGCCAGAGGGTTTGGGGACCACTTTTCCCTCTGCTGTGGGCTCACGTGAAATCTCCTTTTATGGTCAGAATGAGACCAAAGAAAATGCAGTTTTCCCTCAGTGATACTGGGAGTCATTCTTCTAAAAACAGCGTTTCAAGTGCCAGAAAAAAGCTGGAGCGTCGCCCTCTGAAAGAATCCACCACTGACCAAGAACATAAATGAAAATGTATGTCTATAACTGTGATGATAAAAATTAAAGATAAAAGTGGAAGAAAACAGGGAAAAAGAATAGAGTGAACATTGTAGCTGAAAGACAAGTGCAGACATGCAGAGCATGAGAGAGAGGGAGCTGTAATTGGCTCCTATCCAGGGGGCTGGAGGGCGATTAAATGGTGTGATTTGAACATTTGACGAGGAACATCACTTTAACGAATGACCCAAGAGAGGCCTGACTGCAGGCGCTGCCCCACTGACCAGCATACCAACTGAGGCCAGACTAACTCAATCAAAACCAGGGCTCACTTACCAATGTCAGGTCACACCAACCCAGACCATCCACTATTAACTTGCGCATCACAGTGGACTTAATCTCATCCCATTCACACAGTTGTGTCATTTTACTTCTGTCAACAGAGAGGCCCTCTGTTCCCTAACCACACCACATTTCCTTTATGACTTAATGAAAGAAATATAGGCTAATAAATGCTAATTGTTGATGGGCAAGTGTAATATATTAATGTTACAATGATACAACACCAATACAATTTAAAACCGTCAACAGTCCAAGTGAAAGTTACAGTTCAGTCATACAAATGCAGCAGTCAGAAGTAAGACAAAAACAGGAGGCATCTGTCGCACTGTAGGCGACACAGTTTGGAGTTCAGCGGAGCACGCTCATGAATCAGTGGGATAAATGCCAATTTAAAAATCTGGTCAGACAAAGTGAGTGACGAGTCCCTTATCCTTAGTAACCACTGCTGAGGTGTTAATGAGACAGGAGAAGCATCTAAACAACACCTGCTGTGGTCAGTAGAATACAAAAGCAAAGCAATACAATAAGAAATACAACCCTGATTCACAAAAAGTTGCCACGCTGTGTGAAACAACATCATTTCCTGACATATACTCCACTGAAAACAGCTCAAAGACAGTATATTTACTGTTTGACCTCATCAGCTTCATTGATTTTTGTAAATATCTGCTTGTTCTGAATTTGATGCGGCAAAAGAAATTGAGACAGGAGCAACTAAAGACTGGGAAAGATGTGGAATGCTCCAAAAACACCTGTTTGGAACATTCCTCAGGTAAACAGGTTCATTGGTGACAGGTGAGACTACTCTATGGACTCAGGAACACTGTGTGAAACTGTTGGTAAAAAGTTTGTTTGCATATGATTGCATTCTGTTTTTATACATATTTTTTCCACCTTTTGTGGAATTGGACTTCTACAGTCATCTAAAGTGCTTCTCGTGAGACTTTTTATAAGACCTCATGAGAGTTTAAACAATGAGACATAAATACATTTTGTCTCAGCATGAAACCACTTCAGCTCGTTTGGATTTAGTGCTGGGAACAATGGATGGACAGTGTTTACCGACCTCAGAGGTCCACGGGGTTCCTCTTCTGTCAACCAGTCATTTTCAGTGGAACGTTCTACTGCTGGTAGCAACTGCTACTGGAACAGTTCCACCGCAGTTCAGCTGACATGACGGGTCTTTTCTGACAAGGATTGAGTGGCGTGGCTAGTAATTCATTTTCAGCGAGAGGCGAGCAGGCAGATGGGGGAGTGCGGGCAAGCTGACAGGCAGAGGGCCAAACGGGCAAAATCCTGTGAACATCTAGCGGTCGTGCTCGTCTCACGCAAACACCCGCCTGCTGCTCGAGTTGAATTGTCTTGATTTTCTTCCTTGAACTGACTCGACACAGCTGGAGTACCACTCTGTGACACCAGTGGCCTACTCACTGAGAACTAGCTAACACACTCAGCAAAACTTATCTCCTTTAGTTCAAGACTCTCAGTATTGTCTAACAGATATATTTTAACATGTTGCTATAGTCTATCAAATACTTGTAATGGCAGGGATACAGTGGTGCGCAGACGCTGTTTCCATGGTTACCACGCAGCGAGCGCCTGGCATTCGAGACCCCGCATGTCGAAGCCTTGAGGACTGTCTGAAAAGACAACAGTGCATCATCAACTGTTCAGTCAGATCTGTGACCAAACAAATATTGACATGTGTGTTTCCTGTCCTGGTTGGATTATGATCTATAGGTGCTTTGTTTAATGCAGCTAAACTGTTATTTCTGCTTCTGTAATTTGACGTGTCAGCAGAGTTTGGTGCAGTAGACGAACCACAGCTGTCTCTGCCTAACAGAGGTGCGACACAGTGGATGAATTTCCACTTCAAATGTGACTTTTAATGATACACTCAATGTTCCTCGAACACAGGAACAATTCTATAGCTCTGCTAAAGTCACAGGTTTTAAATAGCTCAACTTTGTTTTCCCATTAACATAAAAATGTTCATGGACCTCAGCTGCTGTTGCGATGGAGATGAAGCCAGAAAAGGTCAAAAGTCCACCAGTGCTTGTAGTTTGCAGGACAACTTCACTGTCAGACCAATGTGTTTCGACTTGTGGCCTTCGTCATCGTGGAGGTGAAGCCAGTCAGAGGAAGCTAATTCAAAACACACAATGACATAGTTACCGTGTTATCTTTAGCTTCCACCAGCTGTTACCAGCTGTTGATTACTTGTTTCTTATTGGAAGTTGTAGTTGCATCATGTCTCTCCTCCTTTTGTGTAGACTCAATATTTCATCAAAGATCCACACATTTTCTCACACAGTTGCTTCTGCACTCATGATTCAGTCGGGTGGGTTTCATGCCCTTCTTGTCTTGTATGTGCTAGCGATAGATGCAGACAGTGAGGCACACTGTTGGATGCACTGTTGTTTACTGTTGGATAAACTGTTGATATAATGAATTTATCTTAAGTAAACATTTACTCACTTACTATATGTTTACCATTGTCGCTTTCACAGTTCTACAATTGCTTCCAGTAAAAACTTCAAAGGCCAACCTCTTTCTTCATCCCTTATTGAAAGTGTTGTTTAGCTCCCTGCATACAGGAGCTGTGCACCTCCATGCATAGCGAGGGCAGAATAGTTGGCATTGTAGCACAGCAACAGTGATTTAAAGTATGGTGGCTGCAGTGGGAAGCTCACACATGAACGCATATGCTGTAGCTCTGTCATTTTGAGGTAGCACGTTTCTGTAAGAACACTTATGAATGTTCAGTCAACAAGGATGCCTTCACTAAGCCATGCGCTGCTAGTTAATATAGTTTAATTAAAGTGTACATACTAATAAGTGTAAGATTGAAGTGATTAATATGCACACTCATTAACCATGTCATAGCTGAGGTTTGTGTTTCTGCAGGCAAACCCCACAGTTCATAACCACAGACAGACGTTTGGACAGAAATATAGTAATAATAATAATAATAATAATAATAATAATAATAATAATAATGTATGGTGCAATCAAACCAATGTGGACACCTTCATATCTAATTTAAAAACATAAAGACACATTACTCTAATTTGCAGCTTAATAGCGACAAGTCTTGCTCACGTCATTTGTACCTAAATGTAACAATTTTATGCACAAATTGTGATTTTTTTTTTTCCTGCACCCTCTGGAGCTTTACACATACCCCTGGCTTTACGCTCAAACACTGTCTTGAGAATAGCAGATCTGAGGAATTAATTTATTGCTTCTCTTTCATCTGCTTTCTCCATGCAAAAGATCACATACCATATCTTCACTTCGTGAAGACGGAGACCCTCTGTATCTCTTCTTTATCCTCAAGATATGTCGCCCCCTCTGATGTGCAGCTAACTTTTTTGTGGGCGTTCATCTCCCTGTTTCCTCCAACCAAAGCCTTGGCTTATTTTCTGAGCATCGCCCAAAGCCCTCTCCAATTTCCTTCCCCGTCACCTGCCTTCTTTTTCTGTTTCAGAGCACATCCCTCCACCCATCCACCCACACCCACACACACTCTTTCAGCCCTCCTTTCTTTAACACAAAGGGGCGCCCACCCCTCTTCACCCCCGACACCTCTGCCTCTTATCGCACCTCCAGCGTGCTGTCCTCGCTCTCACCTTCTACTTTTGGAACCTGACCCTCAAATCTCAACACACCAAATCAGCCACAGTACTTTCAACTGGGGCCTTGACAGACACACAGCCCTTGATACCTCTCCTCCCCATCTTTCCTCACCTCCCTCCCTTTCATGTCTTTCTCTCCCCAGTCCCAATTTCTGCTTGTTCCCCTCCATCACCACCCCGCCTCTCACACCCCGAAATCTACCGAGAGCATGTCCGGTACATTCAAATCAAGGCTGACAAATGACATGCGCCGAATGGGCTGGAGACACTGGGACAGGGGCACTGGGGAAAACAGAAATGTTTACACACTAACACAGGCTGATGATGTCCCCTGGTACTTGCCAAGCGCTGGGATAATTTCACTCTGGCAAAATACCTGTGGGAACTGCACGGAGCTGCTTCTTAGGATGACTTTCAGCCAATCAGAGTGGCAACGAGGGAGCACGCTAGGATGTTAATTACTGCAATGATTTCCTGTGAGAGGCAGGCTGTGTTTGATTTGTGTGTGTGTGTTTGTGTGTGTGTGTGTGTGTGTGTGTGTGTGTGTGTGTGTGTACCTACAGAATATATATGCTCCATCATGCCGGGGGGAGAGTTCAGCATCAATCAGTATTAGCTGGTCTCCAAAAGAGATTAAATAAAATGCACTAATCCTCATAATGATGACTCATCACTCATTTTTCCTCAGTTTGTCACTTTGACCATAACAATAAGTTCCGCTGCCTTGTCACTGTAATGATATCACACGTTCTCTGGCTTTAATCTAACGGAGCATTCTCTTGATGATCCAAACTAGGTGCCCTTGCCAGGACCCAATTTTGAAAACATCAAAACGCAGAATACGCATATCACATTTTACGTTTTTCCTTTCATCCCTGAGGATCGTGACTTTAAAAGAACACAAGTGGGACCTGCCTTCTATAGTAACGTTAGTAAGTTCACTTTGCCTTCGAGCTTGTCCACGAACAGAGAGAACAAAACTTTCAATTATCACCAGAATACGAGGATTGTGTGCGTGTGTGAGTGCACACACAGATGCAAACAGACACTGTGTGTGACTGTGAATTAAACAAACTAAGCAGCATATTGAATGTGTCCACAGTGTTTGCGCACATGCTTCTAACAATGTGTATTTTCCACGGTGTAAAATACATAGTTTGCCACATAAGCACACACAAACATTTTTTTATTTTTTTAAAAAAGGCAGTCTGGTGTCCTGTATGCAGAACTTTCATCAGTGCCTCTCAGTCAGACATTTATAAAGCAGCTTCGTTTTGTCTCAGCCAAAAACTCTTACGGACGATGCTGATTTGTATTGCTTCAGTGTTTAATGGTTTCTCTTGAGAGTAATTAATGCATTGATTGCTGACTTGGGTGTTACACATTATCAGCTTCATTCGAACAAAAAACTGTATAGCACTCATTTATTTTAGTCCACCAGCACTCCCATCATGCTTTGCATACCTGTGGGTTACACCTGACCCCTGTTTTGTTAAGCTTGAATCTTTTTAGATGTTAGTGAATCTGCACCATGGAGTCATGCTGCACCGGCTAACATTTGTCGCTTGTACCGTAACCATGTATGTACAGACAACAATTACCTGGATTGATTTTGATACTGAATAAAAGATTTTAACACGAAGCTGCTTTCATATGGTTTCTAAGTGGATTAATGACCCTTGTCCACCCATGAACATTGGAGAGGGCAAGTTTGTTGATTTCTGCAGTATGTGTCTGATGTCTGTGATTGTTTGACTGAATCATGGCTGAGTTTGTGAAGAGGGGTCAGGTTTTCGACAATCAGTGTCAAAGAAGTGTACCAACTAGCTCAAGATAATCTATTCCATTTAAATGTTAAAATGCTGCAACCGTGCCCTCTGCGAGCATCTTAAGAGAACATAAATGCACAATGGTGAAACACACACACACACACACACACACACACACACACACACACACACACACAGACTTATCACAATGTGCAATCTTTAACTGATGAATAAGGACCATTCCATCAGTAAACTGTACAGTACATTCATCCATGGTCCGCTGGCCTCAGATAAAGTGTGAGTGATTATCGTGTGTGTGACAACAGAAGCTGTGCCTTATGGTGGACTCTAATTGATTCCATAAAGAGACAGGTATTACCAGTGAGGCAGCATGGTAATTTATTTCAGAGACAAGTGGCCCTGAGATACACTCAGAAATACAGCCAGCAATCGCATGTGTGTGCGTTTGTGCGGGTGCCTAAATGTGAATCTACAATAGCTGCTCTGCTCACTTTTTAACAATTATTTCCTTCACAAATTTGTCTCCGAGTGAGACAGGCTGATCCTCTCCACGTAAAAAATGATCATTGTAGTGTGAGTGCTGCTGACTCTCTCATAATATCTTTGGATTTGTAAGATGAAGCACCATTTGATTGTGTGGGTGCATCCTCGTGTTGCTGTGTGCATGTGCTTTCATGCGTGTGCATGTGCATCAGTAGGTTTGGATTATGGAGATTCTCAGATTTGACAAGTTTAAATGACCGTCAGGCAGGGATGAATCAGCTCGGAAAGAAAATCTCATGGAAACTCTCTTCAAGTCTCGCCTACAAATCTGTTAAATTCCCTCTCAAGCAAACTTTACTATTCTCACCTTCCTCTGTTCTTCCAAGGTAAACACATACTGTACGAAAACAATAAACATTTCGTTTCTCCATAAAACCAACCTTACTTTGGATCTGAAAGGGGAAAATAGTGCCAGGGCCTTTAAATGTATTTTACTATAAATGAACAAACAGCTTAGATTAGAATAAAGAAAGTGCACACCCTGATTTCCAGCAGCAGGTCCATGTGTTCAGGGTTGCACCAAAGCTCACTGGAAACATGCTGAGCACAAGAAACAGAGAACTACACATAATTAAAGTTGCTAATTGTCGGATGTGAGCAATGACTCTAAGAATGACCTGAGTGGTTTGGGAGGAGAAAGACAACTAGCCTCATAATTCATTCAAATTAAAATCCCTGTACGCTGATACATTTTACATAAATACGGTCTAAGTGATCACCAACTGGCTGCTGAAACAGGTCGATATAAAAAACTGTGGCTGGAAAGACCTTAAAAAACGATTTTGTGCCCAGTGGGAACTGAATAGGTTTATTTTGTTGCTTAATGCCCCAAATATTATAGAATTAGAAATGAACTACAGCAAAACTTGTAATCGTGGAAGAAAGAGATCCTTCATATGTAAAAATGTTTCTTCTCCTCTACTATGTTACTTCTCCTAATGTGTTTCAGCTCATATCAAACCTGACGAAAGGCCATCACTGTCACTGTTTGCCAGACAGGAATGAGGCTTAATGTGTGATATGTGAGGTGGCTGAGCAAATTGAAGTGTCTGCACTGTCATCTCTAATATTTTATGAAAAAGATATTCAGTACAATTCCATTAGACATGTTTCACGTAGAAAGAGAGCTTTCTTAAATACTGCAGACAAACACTGGAAAGCAAATGAACACTGAAATTACTACTTGAGAGAGTAATTCATGCCATATATCTTGAGTCTGTCCTTAACAGACATAAAAATGGTTTTAAAGCTAGGACCTCACTCAGCATCTGCAGACAATCCTGCCAACACTGCTTCACCTAAACCAGGAAGAATTATGAGACCGTTCCACCACCTGCTGGTTTTAGAAGGCTTCTGGGTACAGCTTTCTTATATGGATCTGTAGTTTCCTAATAATTCCACTGAGAGTTTGCTGAAAAGAACTTTATGATTTGGTATTAATTAGAGGGAAAATAGAGACAAGGTTTGAGACAGTTCTTTGCGGTTAGCTAGTTAGCTGTGTTTCTAGAGGAAATTAATCCAAAAGACTCATGCAGACACTTGACCACTGCAATGCAGATCTACATTAATTTGATGGATGGTCGACAGTACCTACAGCAGTCATGAGCACGGATAGTTTTGTTTACAGTAGTGTGGAAAGCAAATGAAAGAAGACAAATGAAAAACGAAGGCAGAGCCAGCAATGAAACAGATTAGATTAGAGGTGGCCGATCTGCAGCTGATGAGAGGGGTGCATATGACGAGGGGCTACTGAATGCATGATCGACCCAACACCCATTCATACTGTATGAAAACAGCTGTCAAGGGTTAATCTTTGGCTGTCACCATGAGCAAAGAGTTGACTGCTGTCACAATGCCAGCCATTTCCAATTTCCCTTGTCTGCTTTTTTTTTTTTTTTTATCGTACTAACTCTCCTGCCCTTTCAGATCCTGACACTCCCACCTCTGCTACAGTAACTCCTGTATTCCCGCCTTTCCCCATCACCTGATCTCCTCTGTCCACCTGCACACCCATTCCCACTTCCCCATCAGCCCAGCAGCACATACCGTAAACCAGCCCACTTCCTTAAACTTTCCATTTTCTGAGCCTGATCTGAGTCGTACTTTCGGTTCAAACCTGTTTTTACTGAGCAGCTACATCTGCCAAAATATAGAATTACAGAAAATAATGTATTAGCCATTACAAAGTAGTCACATTTCCACTTAAACTATTACTGTAAGCTGGGCTACATGTGAAGAAGTATGTAGAGAAATGAGAACAAGGACAGAGGATGTAGGAGGGCTCTGAGCATCAGAGGCCAAGGCGGTCCAGCTTTACCTTCACTTCTCTTTCGTCTCCTTCTCTTTAAGATGATTTGAGAGCACTGGCCAGTTGGAAGGGAGGTCAAGTGACCCACCTTGTGAGAGTGTTTGTGAGGATATGGAAGGGCATCATGGGAAATATGAAAGGATGGGGGGGTGGGAGGGGTTTTGAAAGAGAGCTGAGTCAGAAGAATACAATGAATCAAATCAATTTCCATCCCCAGTAGAGACCTTTGTTTGGGAAAGCAATCCTGATTCAACTGGGGTTGGGAGGAAGCTCACGAATGAGAGCTCCCATTCAGACAGTGACAGAAAGAGCAGTGATCACCATCCTTTTTGACTTTAGAGCCTTTACATCTAAGCAATGCCTACTAGGTTACAAGCATATGTGAGGCAAGAATTCTATCAGTTGATTTAATGTTTAGTGTCCTGAACTCTCCATAGGCACAGCTATTGTTTAGTTAAACCGTGATGTCAAGATTTTAAAAGTCCCATCTCTGAAACTTTAGCCAAGCAACTACTTAGTCATATGTTCGCATAACCAATCGCCGAAACAATCAAAGAATAGTTAAAAAAAATAACAATTTTCCCTTTATAGCTTTGAGTGGGCCAGTGGTTCAGTGTTTCCATTATTCCTAACAAACCATCTGCTGCTGGCTCACACCCACCTCAAATGTAATCTGAGTGAAAGAGTCAAAGCACTGAAAAGCTGTTTGCTAAACTTTGTAATTACTACAAGATGTTGTGCTACCAAATCTTCTCTGACACAAGTGACAACTGGAGGCGTTCTAGTCTTAGAAACCTGCAACTATGTCACAGATCAAAGGGTGTACCATCATTGAAAACAGGAACAGGTGAAAAGTGCCATGAAGCAGGATCTTGTTCAGATAAAAATGGCTTGAGGCCCTCCTGTTGTGTGATGTTGAGAACATAGAAGCTCTGCTTGCTTGCCTGTGTTTTGGGATGCTTTGATCGATCTTGCTCTGGCTGAAAAACTCTTTGGGCCACAAACTAGTGGCATTCGCACCTAAATGCACATGGCTTTAAGTTAGAAAACAAAGAATAAAGGGAATTTAAATAAAGTTCTCCTGAAGTTCCACATCAGCCATGCGATGTCACTGCAGCGCAGGATTTTTCAAAGGTATCTCTCTCGTTCAACGCAGGAGTTTAGATGCAAATGAATCCACGGCGTGCAGCTCCCAACACAGGCAGGCGGGAAGGCCCGTCTTGAAAGGCACGCCAGAAAACACACATACAACAAACATGCAAGTCCTGACACATACTGAAAGATGACTTTCTTTCCCACGTTATGCTTCTCCCACTCACTGCCCTCCACTCATATTTTCCTTCCTCTTTCCCATCCTATTAACTGCAGGCATTTAGTCTGTGTGGAATCTTGCCGCAGTATGCTCTCAGAATGCTAATATGCTGGGCTGATGTGGGTCAGGACTTAATCCTGTAGAAATGATTATCGCTGCACGGCTGGAAGTTCTCCTGTAGGATATCATTACCACTCTGTACTTCTCCACTGCACTGCACTATCATTCCCACCAAGACAACCACATCACTCCAGAGAAACTGGAACAATCAGAATGAAAATTATATATTGCATATATCACCCAACTGGGAGAGATTTTTGCCCTTTGTGTGTGTAGACGTGTTCATGTATGCATGTGCAATAACATGCATGTACATGTAGTTTGAAAGAAAATCTGAGTTGATTGCCTCCACTCTGATAAAAATGGTGATACTAAATCAGCGGGTATGGACAAACATAAAACAGGCACGTCTGACTGTCAAGTTAGTGCATAGGGAGTGAAATTCGTCTCAGTGCTGGTGACAAATGCATATTTTATGATCTAAAAAAGATTTACAAATACAATAACTCATGGTGTTTAAATGTATTTTCTAATCCACAAACATATACCCACAAAACAATTCTACAAAAAAATACAATCCCACTTGAATAAATATTACTATTCCACATATGTATTTTCAACTTCAAATGTATCAATCTAATAACATTTCCTTTTGAAAAGCGTCCTGTGATTGAAAATGTCTGGGAATATTGTTTGCATTTAATTACAGATTGTTGAAAGTGTGTGCGCAGATCGCCTGGCACGTGTGGGTTGGGTTAGATTTCTGTGTGCAGTTTTGACTCTTTTCACAGCCTCCGGTCCACAAATACATGTTGTGTTTAAGTGCTAGTGGACAGCTTGGATGTCCAGCTTCATGTGGAACTTTAAAGTGAGAAGAGTGTCTTTCCGAACAGCTCGTCACCCTTTGATCACTTCCATTGTCATAACCCTTCAATTTAAGAATCAATTTAAGTATGTTTTAACATTATGCTCTCGTTAATTAGTTCACTTCTGCCAGCTAGACTTTTTCATCTGTGGTAGCAGTGAGATTAGGCAAAAAGCAGATAGTGGCCAGCAAGTGTAAGAGCCGCAGTGGGACATGCAAGTGGATCCTGGTCTGCAGTGAGTATGAACTGAGCATCAGTGAGATCAAAACATGCATGGCTTGGCATATGAACCATAAAGGGACAGCCATGAACACGGGCTGTGATTGGAAGCTTGCTGATTTGCAGGATAAGTAGAATAAATCTAGATGAGGAAAGTCAAATAGCAGCACTTGCCACTCCCTCATTATCTCCTCTGAGGTGTCCTTGAGCAAGACCATTAACCAAAACTGCAGCTTCGGGCATTCCTGCAAAAGAGTTCGACTTCCTCGCTTTTTGCCTCATATCACTATGAGGAGGTGACTCAAGGGGCAGTCCTAACACACTGGAGGATTTATTGTGTATACTGTATATTGACTTACATGGGGGTGTCTCACTATTCCACAGGAGTACCTGAAGGATGTGGTTGTGGACACAGAGGTGAGGGCAGAGAACGGCTAAATGGACAATCCATCAAACAATGACAATCATTCTCTAATCAGGCATGGATAGGAATGTGCATGTGTACGTGTGTGTTTCTTTCCTTCTGTGTTCACTGGTGCATGTGCAAGCTGTTAATTCACATAGGTGAAAAGCCAGGCTACCTGCAGAGCATGGGGAATCTGGGTAATGGAAAAGTTATTTGTTTCACAAATAGAGTTAAAACCAAAAGGGAATACTGCTGTTCTGTTGGAAATAACATAAGTCCATGCTTGAACAACCACACATAGAAGAAGACGGAACCTGATAGAGGGAAAGACGGCAACACAGCGCACAGTGCTGACACAATACCTGTACAGTGTATATAAATATATATATACTATTTATTTTCTCTTCTTGCTCTAACCAGCCACTGAACATTCATGGCAACAATAAAGCCCAGCCTATATTAGAAACACAATGTGCTTACTCTTAAATTACTTTTATTATCATCACTCACCAATAAGTAGGTGTATAGAGGAGATAAAATCCGATTTTCTGCAATGGATTTTTTAACACTTGTCCTTTTCAAAAGGAAGAGCAACAAAAGGAAACACAGAGGCAAACAAGTCCCAGTTAATTTCACTGCTGTGCTGTAAATAAGTTGAACTTTGACACACTTGCCTCAGTTGAGGGTTGTAAATTAAAGTATACATGATGACTACTTATTCACCGCTTCACCCCCGCAAAATTAACATATTTACTCTGGTAATGGCACTCGCAAAAGAGGGAGAGATAACGTTGCAAAGGTGATGGAGCTGGGGAGAGAAAATAGTAGCAGAGGTCCAAAACCAATGGGCGGCGAAGAATGTGAAGAGGAGGAACACAACGAAAGAGTGAAAGTGACAGATTACTTGTGAAACAAGGCGTGATATGGGGGGCCTGTTCTACTGAAGAGAACAAGAGATGAGGTCAGAGGAGTCCTTGTAAGCTTGGCTACACTTGCACATATGTAAAGGTGACTAATTTTCTCATTTTCCAGTTGAGGACAACGAGTTGTAATGGCTCTTTCTGGCTGAACTCTGTGATGGAGCCCCACATTATGCTCCACTCAATTCACAGCTGTTCTCAGTCTGCCTCACTCTTAAAGGTCACACAGGATCTGCCATCACACAAAAGGTTATGTTCTATCTCTAATAAGGGACTGCATGCGATTAGAAAAGCCAGTGAGAAGAGGGTAAAGTTGAGATATATAGTATAAAATCAGTAGAGTGAAGTTGCATGCATGCTAGCTATTGTTAGATTATATTACATATATTTAGCTACCGCTTTAATCAAATGTGATTTACGAGAAGTGCATTCACCCATGAAGACGCAACCCAAAAATTGGAAGAATCATGAAAGTACATCAGCTTCGTCCCATATGCTGAACTGCTTCAAGTGCTATTGTCTGCGTGGCCACACCTCATTTTGAAAAGGCCATACTTATATCATGATACTTAATACTTATACGGGTCCATAAATAGTGCAGCAAATTAGAGCACAGAAGAAGGAGTTGAGAGAGAGAGAGAGAGAGAGAGAGAGAGAGAGAGCGAGAGAGAGAGAGAGAGAGAGAGAGAGAGAGAGAGAGAGAGAGAGAGCAGAAAATGAAGTCGAAATACTCAGACAATAGTGTTCATATCCAAACTCAAGGGTCATGCTGTGTTTTTTGGCTTTACTGATTTTCAATTAGATCTGCAAGACGACACTGTTTGCCATGGTTACAGATAACAATTTTCTAGTGGTTTAGAGAAAGTAAAGAGAAAAATGAAGAAAAAAAGGAAACTTGATGCAAACTTTTCAACAGAGTGCCTCTAAGCCATTTAAAGAATAAGTACAAAAATAAAAAAAGACTGAACTCTGGTGTCAGCATCGCAAATAGTATTTTTAAATTCAATTTTCCTACAAATTTTGAGCCGTTTCTTTTTTTTTTTTCTTAAACCAAAGCCAAAAATGATGAGCCCTATCTATAAAAGCCAGACTGTCAGCTGACAAATGAAGGTGTGGAGGATTAAAGCGAAGAGTCAAATCCAAACAAGTCTGTGGCTGTTGGAGGCACAGACTAATGAGTCCTCGCAACAGGCATGTTCTGATGCCAGCAGGCAGCACTGGACAGATGGTGAGAGCTTTACAGGAATTTAAAGAACACCTCATCTGAGTGTTGACACAGACAGTGACAGCAGCCAGAGATGAGAGTAAGAGAACAGAGATGACAGGCCAGCAAGCGTGTGACAGTGTCTCATGATCACCGTCAAACCTGGAGGAATCCATCTGAACAAGCAACAAGACACAACACTTAAACAACAAAGTACAGCATTTATTAGCGTCTTCCAAAATGACCCAAATATATGTGTTGTGCTTTCTGATCAGCCTCCACCGTGGTTAAGATTTGCTTACATTTAGGCTTCAGACATAAAAAGAATAGTTCTTCGGCAGCATCATCAGCCTGTCTGACGCACATGAGTTAGCTCTGGCCTAATTTTCAGACTGAATGCCAAATTGCTTCATTTCAACATATTTAATTGTAGCTTTGCATCAGTACAGCCAAACACAGTCATCACTGCCTTCTCGAATGACCAGTCTTAAAAGGAATTACTTCTGTTCTCTCCTTGATGGTAAAGCAAAGTTTCCACTGCTACAGTATATGACTCTCATGTGATTAAGGTAAGGAAGGTTTATGAGAAAGAAAGCTTCAAAGCAGTGGAGGGCGATACTAGAGCAAGCAATTGTCGAGAATGTGACTGGTTTGGCAGATGTTATGGATTTACCTAATCGAGGCAAAAGAGGCGTTAACAAAGAAAAGGATCTTATTTTAGACATAGTTAGGGATCTTGCCCCCATTGTCACAGTCTGCAGCCTGAAACATAAACCTGAGATAAGAGCACATAATGAGGGCAGTGAGGAAGCTGTCTGTTACCAAAGATAATCCATACTCTTAATCTCACATACACTGGAGTCACTGATATCAATATTGGCTCAACCTGAGCCAGTTAAATGGTTATTAATGGCAGAATGGATGTGTTATTGTGACATGTGGCCAATGTTATTTGCCCACAAGGGATCAATATCAGCACACTAAAGACTGAATAATGACTATAAAATATCAGACAGACGTTATCAACCCACATTATAGACACATCCTCTCTGGTGTCCTGGTGGCCTCGTGGTTAAGACACGTACCATATAATAGGGCTGCAACTAATGATTATTTTCAGTCTTGATTAATTTGCAGATTATTTCACGGTCATTCATCTATAAAATGTCTAAAAGATGTGGAAAATGATCATCCCAACTTCCCAAAGTGACTTCTTCAAATTGCTTCTTTTTGTTCAACTAACAGTCCAAAACCCAGAGACGCTTCATTTACGAGCTGCATCATAAATAACAAAGAAAAGCATCAAATCCTTACATTTAAGAAACTGGATCAACAAATGTTTGACATTTTTGCTTGAAAAATGACTGAAGCGACTAATTGATTGTCAAAATAGTTGCCAAAAAATTTTCTTTTGATTGGCTAATCAGCTAATCGAATAACTGGAACATCTTCAGTTTGATTCCAGAATGAGACCTTTGTTGCATGTTGCTGGAAGTATTTGTGCCCGGAAGGACTGTGGATTTTGTCATCCAGCTGTAACACTGTGGTCATGTTAAGAAGGGATTTCTTTACAAGTATGGAGAGGAGAGATGATTATGGTGACCAAAAACTGCCCTAAACAAACTGTTTGGGTGCTGCTTTGGTCACTTGCTCTGATAAAACAAGCATGCGGTGCCATTAAAACAAAAACAAGCTGAAAGTGAAGAGAAAAAGTCTGCAATCTGTACTGACATGTGCACAACTATATATATGCAGCAGTAAGCGTGCACCCACACACAAACACATAAAACACACAATACCAGCTGCAGGCTTAGAGCCTAGGAACCCAAGAAGGGTTTTTTCTTTTGTTTCGAAGGGGGTAATTATTGCCACGGAGGGTAGTTATTAAGGAAAGTAAAGCTTGTACTTAAAATGCCTATTCTTCCATTGTTTAATACTAATAACACATTTCAGGGGTTGAAGAGAGTAGTTAAGGGAGGAAGGAAAGAAGCGGGGAGGAGAAAAGAGCAGACAAGGAGGGAGAAATTGCATGGAGAGGCGAAAATAGCCAAAGGAAATTAGGGCTTCTCTCAAATTACGGTTAGAGAAAGGTTTATCTGTTTTTTTATTTCAAATTTACCACAATGTCTCTTTCATCCCAAGCAGTTTCCTGAACATTAGTGAGAATAACAACCTAAGTCAACAAAACGTCCTCGGCTGATTTCAGCTGGCTATGCTTTGCCTTAAGCATCCCCTCAGGCTAGCACCGTCCATTAACTTCTATTCTTTAAAATAGAATCAGCAGCAGCCAATCAAAGTCAAGACAACACTGCGGATAACTATCCTCCTAAAACCGTGTGTTTATTCATTAAATCATGCAAATTAGGCCCAAACCCCTTCTATACTGCAGTACATTTTGATTTACTGTACAATGTGACTGCTATGTGGAGGGAGAGCGTGAGGCAGAGGAGGGAGAAAGAGCGGAATAAGAAAGACAAAGAGAGAAAGTCCATTAACACACTTGTAAATGAGTCTCAGCTATTTACCCCACGCTGGGCCTCTCGAATTACTGACTGTGTTCAGGATGCAGATTGCAGATGGCAATTAAAGATGAACCGTGTAAGCAGACACATGCAGAAAGACACTCACGAAAACACATGCACAGGCATTAATGTAGGCTTGCATGCTCTCTCCCTAAGGCAGCAGTTCGGTGCAGATCTACTGATCTCCATAGCAACATTCACTGCCGTGGGCGATGGTGACATCATGAAGATTGATTGTCATAAAAAAGCAACAGTACAGCAGAAAGAGGGCGACTGTAATAGCGGCATTAGCCAAAGTGCAACAGTGCTCCTCAGTGCTGGGTGAAGCCGTGGCCTCTAGCTGGGGGTCTTCTTTGGTTAATGAAAGACAGACACGCGTGAACGGACTCTGCTGGTCTCCAAATACTCAGCAGTGAGGATGGAGAGATCGGCTTATGTAACACAGAGAAAGACAGAGAGCTACTGTAGATAGCTCTCCGGGGTTCAAATGCTCAGTGCGATCCCTCTCCTCTCTATTTATCCTCCTTCCTCCTCTGTTCCTCTCCTCCGTCTCCTTATCTTTTTCTGTCCGACAGCCTCCTCTCAACCCTCCTTTCGTGTCTCTCTTCACACCACTGACTGATCTCCCTCTCTTTCTGCTAACTCTTTTACCCCTCACTCAACACCAAAGCTCGGTGTGGCGTGGTGACTAACTCCATCGTCCAGCTACAGCTACTCGCTTGCCGGAAACATCACAGAACTGAAGTTTGGAAGTTGTGTCTTGCCTCCTCTGTTTCTCTCTCCATCCTGCCTCTTTTTTTTTTTTTTTTTGGCACTTGTTTTTCTTCATTTTTCTGTTACGTAAGACAGACAGAAGTGGAGCAAGCTTCAAAGTGAATGGCAAAGCCGCCTTTTCCCCTGCTCGCTTTGCTGTTCATGCATGTCATTCCAGTGCCAGCTCCCTCTCCCCTTTCCCTCTATCTCTCTCTATCCCCATCTTTCTTTTCTCACTTCTCCATCCTTCCCCTCGTTACTGTAGATTCATCTCTTTGCCTATTGGGACAATTACTTAATTGTCACTGCATTTTCTGTATGCTGAGCTACTCTTAGATGACATGCCCTGATCTCGTCATTGCCACCTTGACCAAACAGAGGTGGCAGTGACCGGAAGGAAGAGGATGAAAAGACAGCTTCCGGACGCCTCGGAAAAGGAGACGGGTCTCATTATTTCTGCCTCTTCCTCCTGTCTGCCCTTCCTGTATCAAATGCAGAGTGATACAGGGATGAGTGGGGTGCTCCTTGTCTTTGATTACCTGTCAGTGAGCCTGAGTATCAGAGGCAGATGAGGTAAAAGCTACCATTACCTAAATCCTCTCTCTTGAAAGACAGCCCTTGGCTTAAAAGGTGGAGAAGCCCTCACCGGTGACCGATTTAACACAACTGCTCGGGACGGCCTGGATAATGGTTGTGTGACAAATACACGGACAGGCACACATGCACAGACGCATGACTGACAAAACTGAATATGCATACTGACAGTGGGCATAAAGTTGAACTCAGGCCACAGAGAGACAAAGCAGATCTGTTACCTTATGGACCTGACACACCAGACACAAACATGCTGACGAATACCGACTGATGCGTCACCTCACATCACCTCACATCCTCTAAGCAGCACTTAAACACACAGCAAAAACCAGAGAGGACAATCATGGCTGCATGCATGCACATTCTGCATGTCTGTCTACTGAAAGTATCACATAAGCACAAACAAACTCATCCCCTGCCACACCATTGTGAAACAGAGTCATACACTTCTATATTACTGAAGTTTATTGTTTATAGGTTATATTTATGTGCCGCTATTCTGTGCCAGACTACAGATCAAGATATTTTCATTATTCATAAAAGGTGATAGAGTCATAATGCAGGTTTTAGCATGCATGAGTAAAAAAAGTTGCAGGCAAGTCTACTGTGATCCAAACCTTCAAATAAGCCCTCATTAATGTTCTCCCTGCCTCCTGGATTTGTAAGTACACTGCTTTAATATCCAAGAAAGTTGCATTTAATTAAATGGAACACAAGTCAAATCTAAGACAATCTATAGCAGACTCAGTGCGAGAGGACCTGAGAATATGTCAGATGATAAAGTTGGTACTGTCACTGCAAAAGTTTTGCTTTGCTTTGCACTGCTGTTCTGTGCTGCCTGTGGAAGACGTGAAAGGCAAAAAAAAAAAAAAAAAAAAACCTAAACGGGTGAAGTCACTGATTCACTGGGCTGAGCAGACAGCCACAGACAGCTCTTTCTCAGCGACGATTCAGCATGCTGAATCGGCTGAACTGCTGCTGATAAGGTCTATTAAAACCAACAGTGCTGGACAAACCGCTAAAACTACAGCTGCTCAAAGGCAGCGCCTGGCAGTCCAACGTCAGCCTGGTGCCTCAGAGAAAATAACCACCAGTCTGGTATGAATAAAGAGTGGGTTCACTCCTTTCTTGCATCTTCTCACTGGCCTCACTGGCTGTGGTGAGTAATGTCAAGGCAGCAACAAACAAGCAGCTGTATGTGATGCACAGTGGGGTGTTGTGTCTGTCTTTATTCCCCGCTATGTGCTGCTGTTTCTAGCTATGCCTTTGTGTATTTCCTCTTTGCTTGCCTTCCTCTCTCTCCCTCTGCTGTTAGGCATGTGTAGAGGCACTGTAGGTTCATTTATCATACTGCAGGCTCCTGCTCTCGGCTCCAGACTCAGTGATTAATGACGACCGTTCACACACTTAAACATTTAGCTTTGTTTCGCTGACATGCTAGTTACCATACCAGTCACCATGGGTTACTTAACGCTGGGTCACTGTGGGACTGAAACCAAATTGAATGACGACAGATTTCCTTCCCGTATCTGCTGAGTGACCTTTAAGGGCTGGTTTTCTCCGGATTTGTTTTTTCTCTGTGTCAGAACATAAATATGTCATTTATCACACAAAACTGACATACCTACACAGGCACAGCTGACTGGTAAAGTGCCTCACGGCCCTTCTGCCTCTCCCTTAAAGGTATAGGTATTTGGTTAAAATTAAAAATGCAACATCCTCTACTGATAGATTTCTTCTTGCTAAATGAGCAATGGGACGATTCAGAGCATGCGGAGTGCAGTTGGACCACACGCTCTTGTCTTTTTTATGGATTCTCTGTAAGATTACCGTCCTTTCCATCCACATTATCGCCAACAACATTATCGTCAACATCTCTCTCACACACAAGCAAACATAAAAAGACACCAATATTGTGTTTTTAATGAAAAAAGAAATGCGATGAGAACATCGGTGGGAGAGAGTGAGAGAACTGTGTGTGTGTATAGGTGTATGTGCGTGGCAAACAGATAGGCAGAGAGCAAGAGAGAGATAGAGAGTAATTTAGTGAAGTGACTCTGTGTTGACCTTTAGTAACTCTCCAGAGCAATGCCAATTTCAATTTCACCCTTCTCCATGGAAAGGTGACATGGCTGGTGTCACAGCTAGGTGTTCAAGATCAAGAAAGTCTTCAGTATTGTGGACTCCTTAACAAGAACAGAGGAGAGGAGAACATGGAGTGTTAGCCACTTCAACAGAATTCAGACGACGAATCCTCAAATCTTAAAGCAGGCAGAGGTGGGTCTGTGAGGCAGTGAAGGGAGAAGACAGGAGAGGGATGAAAGGACGTACAACCAAGTAGAAAGAGGGAGCGAGAGTGAGCAGGAACAAGGATGAAAGGTTGGGCATGGAGAATCAGCAGGAGGGAAACTGAGGTGTGGGTTTGTTTTGACTGCGTATCTTCAATAGAAATGACAAAAGTCAAAATCACAGTAGGCTTTTATAGAGGGATGATTATGACAAAATCTAAAATCTAACCTGAGGGTGTTGCTGGTGCATCCCACTGCTTCACTATTGCTTTCATGTAACAATATCAGAGTCACATAAGCATAATCGGCCAATCAGTGTCGTGGATATGTTAATCAACTCAAAACAACTGCTTTGAGTAAAGGTAAGTGTGGAGCTCGGCAAACGTCAACCAATCAAGTGCCATTTATATCCATGTCTTCCCAGAATCATATATGTATGAAGGCATTAAATGTATTGTTTGGTGAAATGGAAATTATCACTATTCACACACGGATTCATTTCAACTGAGACACATGCTGTTTTCACTTAGAGACTATTTTTACAGAGGACTGATGGAGAGCTTCATCACATGGTGCAACGACAATCACCTGAAGCTTAATAGCAGCAAACCCAATGAGCTTGTGGTGGACTACAATATGTCAGATATAGATGTTGCTACAAAGAAGCTACAAATTGTAAAACATGGATGCTTCACGCACATCTTCAACCCGGCAGCAAAGAAAATCTATACAATCTGCACAGTTTCAAGGTGGACACCTAAGA
Source organism: Chaetodon auriga (assembly GCF_051107435.1). Taxonomy (NCBI): domain Eukaryota; kingdom Metazoa; phylum Chordata; class Actinopteri; order Chaetodontiformes; family Chaetodontidae; genus Chaetodon; species Chaetodon auriga. The sequence goes on from NC_135086.1 coordinate 17,420,346, forward strand.
CTAGTGTTACCACTTCAGCATCTGACCAAACATGGTCACAATCTGTCCTCCTGAGTTCCTTTGACCTTTGACTACCAAAATCTGTTTAATTTAGTCAGTTTATCCTTGAGCCCAAGTGAAAGTTTGTGCCAAATTTTGAGAAATTCGCATGGTTCTGAGATTCATTCACAACAATGGGACATGAATATGGATGTACGGACAACCCAAAAGACATAATGCCTCCAGCCATGGCTGTCGCAGGCATTGATAAGAAGCAGCAGCATTATAACAGCATCTCAGTGCCTCTGTTCAGACCAGAAAGTGGCATAGCTATAGACGTTCTGTCTAAAATAGGTGGTGACATAGTGGCTGGCAAGCTAACTATTAGCACAGTAGCCAGCCGGTCATGTTAGTACTGTCGAGCCACGACAGCCCGCCAGCTAATCTTGCCACTTGCCTGGGAGCAGGCTAACTAGCCTGGTTGCCAACCATTTTTATTCAAGAGATTTACAGTATTTCTACTATTGACTAAGTCTACTACAGATGGCGACCATGGACTGTGTGCAGCATGAGGGTGTACATGTATGTACCTCTACACATGCTGAAGTAAAGTACATATACTATAAGAGTCATGTCCTTCCTGCTGCCCACCCTGTGCTGTTGGGCCCCCCTCTCTGAAATAATTGATTCTAATTCGTTTCCACTAGAGTGCACCCATCTGCTGGCTTTAGGGGACAGTAAAGTCCTCTCTTCGTTGCAATTATCTCACAGTTTCCGAAGACTGCGCCACAAGTGTGTGCGTGTGTGTGACCTACCCACCATAAGTGCTGCAGGGGCATGTGTGAATATCTGTGCATGTATGTTTTGTGTGTGTGCGTGACGATGAGAGAGACCTCGTGAGAAAGAGATATGCTGGGTAAGCGTGAGCTGAATCCCTCCACCCCGTCCTCTGGGACAGCAAATCCATGACGAATCATCCCGAGGGGGAATCAACACCAAGGCAGTGAGTCTGTGTGTGGGTGCGTGTGTTTTAAATTTGGAGCTTGGCGTAATATGTCGTACATACTGTAAATTTGTGTTCCTCACGAACCCCAGAATAATAAAATTCAAACCCCACAATATGAATCATCCTCCCAATTCCGGAGAGGTGCAAGTGGACTGCACCAACACACCACTGGGGGACAGCAGTAAATCTGGCAATAGAGAAACTAGCTGACTGCTGAAGAAATCCAAACCATCCTACACAACCTTGATTTAGTCTCCTTTGGAAACAACATCAAAAATGTCAAGTTGTTGGAAAAGTAATATTTGAGAGTGAAAAATCAGGCCTGCTTTCAGCGCTCACACAGTCACACATCCCCAAGGACTCCTGAAGCCTTGAAACCTTGTAGATCTGTGATGATAACAGCACACACACACACACACACACACACACACACACACACACACACACACCGCTTTTTGGTGCTGGTGTTGTGGTTTAGTGTGAGCGGTCCTGAGTGGCAGAATCTTGGCTGCTCAGCAGAAAGGGACACAGAGGCACGGGGACCTCTGGAGACCAGGGGAGGGCACATTCTGACAAGACACCCCTCTCCTGAGCCAAACAAACTCCCTCTCATGCCCCTGTCTCCATTTCCCCCTCCCCGTCTTTTTCTCTTAACAAACTGAATCCTCTCTTTTCTCTGACACCCCTCTTTGCTTCTATGACCACTCTTCTTTCTTGCTTTCAGTGTCGTTCCTGTTCATGGACTTTTGTGTTCTCCTCTCTGCATCATCCTCTTTGACTTTCTCTGCTGCACGTCCTCTGTTCGCGTTTATGTAACATATGTGTTTTATTTATGTCTGCGTGCGTGTATGTTGTGTAAAGCTGGCTGCGATGACGGCTGTCTGAGACCTGCACTGGTTGCAGCATCCGAGGAGATAAAGTGGGGCTGTGTTTCCCGGCAGGGTTGCAGATTTATCTCTCTGCTTACGGCTCTGATTTTACTGCCCATCCACTGGCCTCCACTGGATCCCATCTCTTTCTCTCTCTCTCTATCTCCCACTTGCCACGAGGGACCAGCCCCTCTCTGTGCACGTTCTGGCTACCATAAATCTGCCATGTTGCTCCATAAAGTTGCTTAGGGCATGACTCAACAAATATTAAGGAAGAGGAGAATAAATAAATAAAGCTAAATAAAAGAGAAACTCTCGTCTGGAGGGAGACACAACTTTTCTGCACACAAAATGGAGCCCGACTGTAAAATATTTACCTTGGTGTCTCTGTGCTTTAGACACTCTGCTGGGAGTCTGTGGGGGCTCGCTGCACGACATCACATGCACTTTCGCTCCCTCTCCGCCTAACTCTTTTTTTGCCATGGTGGTGCCAAGCCCTAATGTGCCATACCACTAGAGGAGAACTCCACTGATTTACCCATCAATATCAATTCACTTGTCTGCTATTTAGCCAGTTTCATAAGATCATCTATGACTCTAAAGGGAGTTTTATTAAATCTGAAAAAATAACTCCAGTGATGTCACCTGGGTTATCTTGGTTTGGACCTGGAGACAAACTGCACTGTAAACTAAGGGGATGGAGTTTGAAAAAAATGTGCATTTACCAGGAACAGACAGTTTAACAAAGAGACACCATGGTAATGCATTATGGGAAATGTAGGATGCGTTGTTTTCTGGAGCCTCCAGTATCAAAAACAAATACTAGGCCTTTCTAAATATGCGTTCTTCTCTGTACTTGTGTTTTTGTGTACTTGAGAAACGTCATCAGTCTGAGCCCAAGTACTGTTCCAATTCAAAAGTCTGCATCTCGCCAAGTACAGTCAAATACCCGGATGTGTTCTTGCCCCTCCCATTTTATCGAGGATGCATCGGGTGGTGACTTGTGTGGACTTGGGGCAGCCACGTATCCCAGAATGCATTTCGTAGCAACGATCGCGGAGGAGAGGACTCACAACTGTAAAGTTACAAGTTTCGAAATACTACTGTTTTAGTAGTACGGAATGTGGTTTTAAGATTATTTTATGTGAGAAAGTGGATGTTAAAACTTAAAATCTGTGGTCGATTCATCACGATAGCGCGTAGTTTAAAATTTGCTCCAAAGTTTTCGGAGATAACCGGCAGACGAGCTGCGATGGTGACGTCATCAAGTACGCTGCCGTCCCTATTGCAGAATGACCATCCTGCGTCCTCCCGTCCTGGAGAGACTGTATTCCCAGGTCAAACTTGCTAAGTCCGAACTGCCAAGTTTGTAAGTCCGAACTTGGCGTACTTGGTATTGAGAAACGACCACTGTCTCGTCTGGTCTCTCCCAGGTCAAAAATCAAGCTGTCCCTCTTAACACTCCCCCTAGAGGCCTGGAGTTCTCCCATTGTGTGTTTGACATTTGCTTTAGGAGATTGTGTGTTTTAGACTTTGCATCGTTTCTGTATTTGCAGCGTGTTGCCCTTGTCGACCACTGTACACTTACCCTTTCACACACAGAGAGACACCCCACAAAACAAGCATACATGAGAAGGAACTGGCAGAGAGGCTGCAAGAATGTTTCATAGCATAAGCCAAGCCTTCCCTCAAAATCCCAGTGAAATCAACATATGTTGTCGAGACAAATGACACAAACACCTGCGTTGTCCAACCTGTTCATGCATGGGTGTGACTATGCTGACATGTGAAGCCGTGCTTGTCAGTTTATCAACAGCAGCAATTTTTCACTCTTGATCAGCCAACCGTGGAGGCATTTTTAAATGAACTACCTGTATTCCAACAGCATCAGATAGAAAACAAAAGGTAAGCTCTCAGTGAGTCATTGCACCTTCTTTGTCTCTCCCTCCCACTCCCCCCCGCCCCCCACCCCATCACATACTCATGCACTCCCTCTGCTTTCCAGACCTCTCAGTCTTGTCCGATCGCCTTCACCATGACAGACACATAAGCCGTTCGTGGAGCGGCAAGCACCATGTGGACAGCGGACTGTGCCCAGAAATCAAGCAATATGCTGTCACAGAAAAAAAACAAACAAACACAACAACATGCGGATATTCACTCGCACACACATGCACATGCGGTAGGCCCGTTACGACCCCACGTCAAAGAAGACAAACAATGGCGACTGAAAGCAGCCGCTTTTCCATGTGGCGAGCCAGCGTATGGAACCCTGGCACCATATGGGCTCTTCATTGTTGACAAAACACCCTTGGGGACATTAGCACCCACCATTTGCATATATGGAAAACACTTTTTTTTTCTCCCTTTTTTCCTGTTTCTCTAGCAAATAAAAAGTGCCATCATCAATCTGTGTTCACCGCCTGGAGGTGTGTTGGAGAGGATTTGTAAAGTCATCCATTGCCTGTCATTTGGAAATGACACAGATAGTACTGACTGCAGCTGGAGGAAATCCCATGATGCTCTTACCTAGCTGCAGCTCCATGTTGCTAATCTTGCTTTCAGAAGGAAACAGGATCTTTGGCGGCTTGTCGGTCAAAGGAGCTGAAAAGGAGAAAAGACACAATTTAGATAAGTATGATACAAGACAAACCAACAAAGCAGGCAAACTGTCTTTGAAGAAGAATAGTGAGGGTTTCTGACTGAGCTATTTTTAGTTGGTTCCCAATGTCCTTCCTACACTTAGTTCACAATAAATTTCTTTGCATCCCCCGCTGCCTTAAAATGATTTGTTCGCGTTTGAACACAGAGCATAGACAGAAGTTGTCTCCTCTTCAGAGTTAATAAATGCTCATGCCTCTTCTGTCTGTTCTCATTCCTCTCATTCTCCCATCGTGCTCTTTGTGTCTTTGCAGACACATGGCTCTCTGGTGTCTATAGACCTTGGCTTCATCTAGCCTACTTCTAATCATAAATTAATCACTGCTTTGCCAAGAACATGCCACCATTTAATCTGCACAAGTGTCATGTATTTGAAGAGTCATCATGGAGTGTGTGTGTGTGTGTGTGTGTGTGTGTGTGTGTGTGTGTCTGAGGGAGAGGGAGCAGCTGATGCTCTAATGATGCTAATCATCCATACGGCGGATGTCAGACTTGCTGCTGAAGTCCTTCCTCTGGGGAACGCCAGAACAAGCAGCAGTTTTATTGTTGTTAAAAGCGTTTGTGTGTTCTGCAAGAAAGGCTGCGCTCTTTAGGGTGGAGGGGTTGAGAGAACAGAAAAAGGGTCTTGTATGTACACGACTAAACAGCGACACGAGGAGAAACGCAGGGGCTGTGTCGACATCATGAGCTACTGAATCCCCCACTCAGAAAGACAGATAAACAACCTTTGCATTTGTGTCGTTTTAATGACCTTTTTTTACACTGACACAACAATACATCCAGTATTCAAGTTGCCCTGCACAGTCACAGCCTGAGACCACTGAGCTCTTGCACTGTTTGACTTATTGCATTGGTCTCTCACATATTGGCAATAACACAAGAAGGGGAATTCTTACCTATAATATTAGTTATAGCGCTCAAAGCTTACTTATTTGATCTCTATGCTGACTCCACTCCCGAATGTGTATACCTTCTGCATACACTTGCTGCAAATTCATCTGGACCACATCATGTGTGATTTTTTTAGTGCACTTTTTTAATGTGTGTGCTTGTGTGTGAGTGTTGCCAGTGTGGTTGAATGTGCCCACATTCAGTCACACACACTGTGTGTGTACATTAGTTGGCAAGATTTCTCATAGTTTGAAAATAAAAGCGAAGAGAGCGAACTTCAGGAGAGAAATAGTCATTGACACTCTTAGTGTCAGTTAGTCAAGCACATACTTCCTTTGCTGAGAATAACACTTTGTTTGAGTTTGGCATATTCATTCATCCATTCAAACCTATGACACCTTTTTTTGTTGCTGTGGCATTTCGTCTTGAGGAAGAATTGGGCCATATTAAACTCATTATAACCCATGTTCCTCTGCTAGCAAACATGATATGTTTGATATAATAGCAGACCTTGGAATTTCTTCTTCTGTATTAAAATGAGTGCTAAAGATAATCATGAAGTTACTGAAATAAAACCGGTTTGATATATAAACATGTAGGCTTGCCGGAACATCTGTGTGTGCATTGACCAGACTGTATTTATTTATTATGGTATTTAGTCAATACATACAACTGGTCAGATAAGAAGGACATGACCTTTGACTATGTGCACAGCAGCACACTACACAGACACACACACAGTGCACACACTGCACAGAATCATGTGCACTAAGGAGGCAAAAGCTAATTCTGCACGTCCTAAATCAGCTATGAAGAAAAAAAACCTTTATTGAATAAAACAGAGGCTACTCCCAACAGCAGACCTTTCAGGCACGTCTAATTACTTAGTGGTGAATTTGCGAAGGCGGCTTATTCAGGCCAGTTTGTAGCCTGGCGCTTTCATTAAGATGTTTCCTTAGAGTGTCCTCACAAGCCCTCTTCTTTAGCCTCATTACAAGAGCACTCTAACAAGCGATTTGAAAGCCCTGCTCTGTTTTGGTGTCTGTATTTGGGAGGAACAAGCCATGCAATGTTGCTGAGCTTACTCACTCAGCACGGTGATGTGCAGTAAAGTGCGTGGTCGTGTTTGAAGTAAAGTGCATGGTCTTGTAGAGTGCTTGGTTTCAGGCTGCAGGATAGCATATTTAACCAACGCTCCAGCTGTCAGAAATAAGTGGTCATGTGAGGAGACGTAGGAGAAGTGTTTATTACGTGCTGATAAGAAGCGAGTTTTTGCTCAGATGTTGCACCTGCTGCTATGTAAATACTGACAGAGACGCACAGCGACATCTATGAGAGGGGCGGTCACGGGCTTTTAGGCACAACTGTTTGCACTGTTAATAGGTAATCACACAGCACAAATTACACTGGATACTGATACAATTTTAATTACATATCAAACTGCTATACATAATTACACAATGGGTGATCCTATAGCCAATTATGCACTGGCAAACAAATGAGGACAAGCTGTGTATGGGAGACGAGAGGGGAAGCAGATGTGGCAAGGAGAACACAGATAGGAGGCAGACTTCAGCAGAAGAAAAGTGGAGCTGGTGAAATGAAGAGAATAAATGGGGAAAATTTCTAAAGCCAGCCAAAGTGAACCAGTCAAGAAACATGCTCCCCCTTATTTTGGCATGCTACACTTGCTTCTAAAAATCTCATTATCTTAATTACCTTTATGGGAAAAACATCAATTATCATGGTCCGGGGGTGGGGGTGTGTGGGGGTGGTAGGGACAGCAGTTAAAATATGGAGGATTGGGAGCATCTCCTAACAAAGGAGAGAGTCTCTGATTGCCATTACCAGGCAAAGGCTGGAATTATGCAACTACTGACATGAACAGGTAATTGAACATGCAAAGATATCTGGTGAGCTGCTGACTTAATGAAAGGCTGTGAGAGCATCATGACAGAAGAAATGGATGTTTTATGTCTGTTTTATGTCCATTTCTAAAAGACTGTCTGTGATTACTGTATGTGATGCATGTTCAAGGTTGGAATCAGGTTTTATTTCCACTCCTCTGTGACTATCTGCTGCTTTAAAAGACATGTTAAACAAAAAACAGATTTGGATTAAATAAAAATGGCCCCAAGGTTAATTTGAGTAGATTTTGGTCAGATTTGTGTTGTGACACCATTATACTGTATTCATGTGATGGCTGCAAGTTCCATGCGTACATTAAATGTTGCGGAAGCTGCAACTTTGCTAGTTAAAACTGGTTAAAGTTGACAAAACTGAAGTGAGAGCCTCCTCACAGACATGCATTGTATGACACAGTGGTCAATTAATTTTTCTATGTGAATATGGCCGGGCTGAGTAGTGGACTCAAGCTGTCTGACACGCTCCCTCACACACAAGCGTACACACACACGCACACACAAACACACACAAGTAGCTATCCTGGCATGCTTGTGCAAATTTTATGCTCTGGGATCAATGATTCACCTTTAAAACATTGATGTCTGAGTACCCTCAGGGCATAAGCATTTTCTATTCTCTGCAGCAAACCTGGCTGAATTAATTTCAGAAGGTGACACAAAGTATCTCTGTAAACTCTTCAACCACATCACAGTTGGCCTGTATTCCTTTAACTTGGGATGCATGCTATACATCTAAGGTTGAGGGACATGTGGAGTGGAAAATGACTGAGCCTCTGCTTGTGACTAAGGGTGTGAAAACATGTAGCATGCAGTACGTTGTGCGCTAATCGCAAGCATGTTTTTAGCATTTTCAAAGCTATGCTACTATACTACGTTTTCAATGCTATGCTTCACATTGAGTAGGTTTCAGGTGCTATTGAGGAGAGTCTAAATCAATCTTTGTGTGTGTGTGTGTGTGTGTGTGTGTGTGTGTGTGTGTGTGTGTGTGTGTGTGTGTGTGTGCGTGCAGGCCTCCGCTCCATGTGGATACATTAACACAGACTGGGACTCTCTGTGGATATAAGCTTTGTGATCAGTCATCCACAATCCCATTTCTGCTTGGTGGCGGAAAAGCTCACTGGACTTTCCAGATGGATTATTCTGGGTGACTGACTGTAGGGAAACAGCAAATTAATGAATTAAGGATGGAGCTGAGATACTTGGATCACTGGGCTTTTTCTGTTAGTCATTCAATTTGTGGGGGTGAACGTGGGGAATTTGCAAGAAATATGCTGTTCGCAAATTGGTGACAAAGGTGAAAATAAGAACAAATAGAATGTATAATTACTGGCACGTGCAGTGCTTCATTTGTTTTCAGCCAAAATAGGAAAAGGAAAATATCTTGCGATGCACTATCCACTCACAGTGACTAACTCTGGATTCTGGTGTCACAGTCCTGCACTTTTTCCAGCCACCATCCACCCAGACCACACCCCTGTGACTCCAGCACTGTACATTAAGTGTCGTGTTTCATTCACGCAAAGAAACATTGATTCTGAACGTAATCCAGGCAGTTGTCAGCGCTTCATTGTGAATGCCAATTAGTTGCATATAACATAATTTCTAGGAGACGGGATTGAAGTGTAGGCACAGCACTTATGCAGACATTCAGACACACATTCATGCACAGACAGGCACACGCACACTCACATGGATGTGAAGTTGTGAACACAGGCCTGCATTGTCCTTTGGTCTCAGGAAATTGGCTCCCAAAGGTTTTCAGTATTTTTACCAACAAAGGCAGTCAAGCTCGAGAAGAAAAGCAAAAATAGAAGGATGGAGACTTGAGCAAACACAAAGTCCTTGTGAGTCTCCCAAGACAGCTAAGCTTGACTAGAAAAGTCTCCTCTACGGCTGGCAGACTCCTATATTGTACTGCAGGATATCACCATATTTTAACAATGACCTTCTTCTGTACAGTTGTCACCTTTGAGCCAGTTTCATTACATTCCTGATGGTGCAATAACCATCCTGTATGATTCCCTTATGAAGTCACCTCAGAGTATACAAAATTCAATTCCAGACTCAACCATTTCCCACATGGGAGAAGCTGAGCAGGGAGCTGAATGGTGTCATCCAGTGGAAGCTAATAAAAGCAGTTATATTCATCCTAAACCACATCACGCTCCCCTACTGTCCACCACTGTTGTGCTCTCTCTCTAAGAGCCCTGCCTCTGGCAAAGCTGAAACACTTATACATCAAAGCAACAGGAGTTTGCATTCTATCCCGCAAATATGGCTAGACAGGTTCCTGCGTCATAGTCATCACATGGCTATCATCACGAAAAGTGAGAACAATTGGCCCCCTTTGGGCCAACCGGCCAGTCAAGCTTTTCTGATTAAGCAGCCCTCTAAGAGACTATCTGATGATGAAACATGGCAGTGATCAAGCTGTTCAAAGAAGGATTGCAGCCGTGGGGCTTCAATAATCCATATCTTTGTGAATTAACAAGAAAGAGGAAATTAAATCCAGTAGCTGCATGTCAGTTCCTTGCTCATTTGCGGAACATGTTAACTAACCAATGGGAACTACATTTAACAATTCATTACCTAATAAGTACTACATGGAGACCAATTAAAGATGAATTTGACAAAAAAAAAAAAGAGGAGGAAACTGTTAGAGAATGGGACAGATGAAGCGAGACAGCGCAGAGAGAGAGAGATAGGAACAGAGACTGAGAATAAATGTTACCGATTGCTGGAGGTTAACCGCGATTCTGCCCTCACAGCAGGTGTGTGTGTGTGTGTGTGAGTACACATGTATGTGTGTGTACATCTGCCCCTTATAAATACCATTGCTCAGTCCAATAATCTTACAGGTGTCTCCTTCCACAGGAGAGCCTTCCATGGGCCTCCCCTCCTCACAAACTTCACCAAGCATTTAACTCAACATCAATTAGCAACAGCAGCTTCTCGAGTCAGGCTTCAATTGGCTGCAAAAATAAATGCTCAGGAATTATGTGCCTCCACATGGTATAATAATGTACTACTCTCTATTTAAAAAGCAACCTCATTAAGACTGTTTTAATTTGTTTTTTCAGACTCTCAACAAGGATTATATTTTACGGAGGTTGATAGAATAACTTGCATTGTATTCACAGTAAGAGGTTCAATTAAGCAGTCAGGGAATGTGAAGAGTGTTTGAAATGAATGAGGAGCATTTTTATGGGTCTGTTGTTTACAGAATAGTGAGCAGAAAGCAGGGATGCTGTGGGGGTGGGGGGGGGGGGGTTGGGGGGGGGGGGGGAGTCAGAGGTGCCCTCGAGATTTAATGGTTTCTCCCTGTGCATCAGAGTTGAGCAGAAAAATGAAAACACTCCACGAAACTCTTGTATGCATGCATGCACGTTCCCAGACACATAAAAATGTAATTCAACCTCAAATTCATGGAGTGTGCAGAGTAGAACAGTGAGACTTTGATGTCTGATATCAGGCTGGTTTTGCTTCACGTTTAAAATGACAACAATGACTTTGTCCTGGATTTAACTGAATTACGCTGCAGGCTAAAGCAGTACTGACAAAACGACGTATACTGTACACGCAAATGCACCGCACCGCAGTCCATATGGATCTGTGACACATATTGGTCCCTGTTTTGATTGCACAGACACAAGGAAAAGTGCACATCTGTAGGTCGTGGGTGCATGGAACATGTGGGCGTCTCCAAGCACACCTGCTATTTTGGGAGCAAAACGGCTGCTGTAGTTGAATATAGATCAGAGGGTGCGGTGATTAATATATAGGCCTACACTCTCAGCCAGTCACCGTTAACAGTTAATCAGCACAATGATGATAGAAATGGATACTTAAAACAGCTTAGTGAAGCAGATTATGTGATCGTACCAATCCAACACTATTTCAGTCATATATCACATTGTAAATGGTTATATTATATATTATTCATTCAACCTTTATTTTAACTCGGAAATACATTGAGGTAGAGACCTCATTTACAATGTAGCCGAGTAAAACAATAAAAACAATAAAAACAATAAAAACAAAAGCAAAAATAAAAACAATTAGACATGGAAAAAAAAAAAAAAAAAAGCCATAAAACTTACATAAAAGTGCAACAAGAAGAAAAAGCAATAAGAGCCATAAAAAAAAACCCATTTGAAATAAAATAAGATAAATAAAAGCAACAACAATGAATTATCGTGTGATATAGGAGCATTTGCTTCATAGTTCATTCATTCATTCATTCATTCATCTTCTATACCCGCGCATCCCATTTCGGGGTTGCGGGGGGCTGGAGCCTATCCCAGCTAGCAATGGGCGAGAGGCGGGGTACACCCTGAACCGGTCGCCAGGTGATCGCAGGGCTACATACACAGACACACAGACAGACAACTCACACACTCACACTCACACCTATGGACAATTTAGAGTCACCAATTAACCTAATGAGCATGTTTTTGGTCTGTGGGAAGAAGCCGGAGTGCCCGGAGAGAACCCACGCATGCACGGGAAGAACATGCAAACTTCACACAGAAAGGCCCTGCCCGACCCAGGGTTGAGGCACGCGCACTACCTGCTGCGCCGCTGTGCCGCCCCTTCATAGTTCATTTCAAGGATAAAACATGAATGCGTTTTGTTTATTTATTTTGAATTGGGAAAGCAGGCTGTGACACACAGTATTAATGAGCTCTTGTAATCTGATGCCTCTCAAATAAACAGCAGAATACTGAGTTATAACGGTTGTGTCTGATGTTTGTTGAGGTATATGGATTTATTCTGCAGCAGCCTGGTGTTCTTTAATGAAGGCAAACACAGTGGACGCTGTGCGTAATGGTGCTGCACTCTGTCGTGGCACTTCTCAAACAGAAGGCTGCAGCTTCATCCATGTATGTGTCCTGCTGCCTTCAGACGGCTGCAGAGATTTAAAGACCGGAGGGAGAAACTTCAGTGCAAATTTCATTCATTTGCAGACTGATTTGCCAGTTTTCCTGTTTTAACCACTTTTATTTGTTTTTGATGCAGATTTCAAGTGTTTCATTAAACTTATTGTTTGTTTGCTGTTAGTGCTAAAATCACCAAAGTGGCAGCTAACTTTGCTCTCATTTTCCACCAAACTCTAACACCCACTGTGCTTGCCCTGCTTCATTTGAATGAACCTCCCACATGTTTGCACTTCTCCTCCCAGCTGTGCACCGTGCGCCAAAATACCACAAAGATGAGCAAAGCAAATTTCAAGGTCAGGAGAATACTATGTAATAAGTAAAAAAAATAATGAAATATAATAATAAAATAATGCGATACAGTAGGAGGGCTGCTTCTGGTGGGTGCATTCTGTTAGAGTGTGAGTTGCCAGATGCTCTATGCCAAACAACTTGCACATAGGAGCAAAGTCCAAGATTCACGAGGCAGAGTTCAAAAACGTTTTATGATCTCTGAATCAACTATAAAGTCCGACAACAAAGACATCAGAAAACCCGGTGAACCCACCATAATGAGCACAGAAGGCAACTGTGTCTATGTGTAAACTCATGAGAACGCATGTGTGCATGTTTTAAACCCCTGCCAGTGTGTGCTTGAGCAAGTGCGCTCATCCATGCTCATATGAATATACTGGGAGAGAAAGCAAGCAACGACAACTGCCAAACAGAGAGCAAAACAAAAAGAGGAAGAAGGAGAAAGCACAAGCTTGCATGTTTATGATCTTCACAGGGTTATGCGCCTGTGAGGATACATAAAAACGGAGCATGTGAGGATGTGTGCGCCTGTGATGTAATTCAAAGTTCAAATGAGAATGAATAAATGGGAGGGCATAGCACAAGTAGTGCGTGTCTGTCTGTGTTTGTTTTATGAGCAAGAGCCGAACATTACTGCTTCTGGGACCTTGAATGGATATGAAGTGGAAAGAAACAAAGACGAAGTGCTGCAAGGAGGAGTGATGAAAGAGGACAGAGAGGGGTGGAGGAGGTAAAGATGAAAATGAAGAGGAGAAGAAGGAGGAGAACTTGATGGGGAGAAGATCCTTGTGCTTATGCAGTCAAAGTCTGCGAGACTGCAGCCTCAACCGTGCTGCTGATGAAGTATCGACACATCAACAATCTGTGTGGGTGTAGCTTAGCTTGTGCTTTGTGCCCTCTCTGAGCTCAACAGCTCACTCTTTTCATACTGCTCTGACTCTGCTCTGTTCTTAAGCTCTCTCACTGTAGCACAGAGCGATATTTTCTTTCGCTTTATCTCACTAAGAAGCGTGTCCCTTTCTCCCCCACTGTCATCTTTTCATCATTTTGTCACTGTCCCAGAATTGGCCCCATCACACTCTTTTTTACCTTTCAGTAAATCTCTCCAGTTCTTTCCTTATCGTCTTTTCCTGCTCACTCAAACCGGCTTATGCCCCGGCCTCTCCCTGGCAGCATGTATGTGTGGGTCTGTGCAGTGTGTCTTCGATAATATCGCTGTGAACTTTAATGTTGCCCAGTGGGTAGAGCATACGCTACACCGTTCCTCCATTAGGGCTCATCTCACAGACAGCGTGTACACATTCAATAATGCAGGTCAGTGCTTAACGTCTGCAAGTGTGCAACATCAGCATACACCCTGGCTACCCGGTACATGTGCGCACACATGCTAACATTTGCACATGGACCCGTGGCGCATGTAGGCTGCTGATCCATGCAAACACACATACAGTCTAGCAGGCATGCACAATGCACACTTATACAGTACACACACCTTCCTATCAGCCTCAAGTAACAGTGACGGAGTGGCAGTGAAGAAGCCATTCCTGCTAAATGAAAGAGTAAAATGTACAATAAATACACCGGTTTGGAGCTTATGCTGAAGGGCAGGGGGAGAATCGACAAGGGAGACGTGTGACACTCAACAGAGCTGCAAAAAATATTTCCAGACAAGGCAGATACTGACCATCAAACCATCCGGCAGCTAGTCCTACACTAGGCAACGAAAGAGGATTAGCTTTCTAATCAGTGCCGATCTCTGTGGGCTATTCAGAGGGAAGCCCGAGTGGCCTGGTGTCCATTCTGTTACTCGGTCAGAGCAGGAGGAAAAGGCTGACCCAGTCAACTGCAGGGAAGAGCCAAAGCAGGTGGATACACACCTGAGGGACAGGATTAACACAGTCCTGGCACATTACAACCAGCACGCACAGTGTTTAATCCCACTGGAAGGGTGTGTGTGTGTGTGTGTGTGTATGTGTGTGTGTACAGCAGCCTCAGGTCTGTCCAGGTGTGTAAACACACTGGTAGTGCCATAGGCTTTACCTGAGGTGACACCTATAGGGCTGAGATTTACATGAAGTAGCAGTGGAACAGATAGGCAGACTGCAGGGTCACCTCACTGCCATCTGCTCCGTCAGCTCCCTTTGACCTGTCTCCACAGCAACCTCAGCAGCTCACAGAATCCACTGTTCGCTCTCATCTGCGGACAGTAACTGTGATAAATGTGTACAGTGACAAACAGAGAAAAAATCTATATAGTAACCTCACTGTGTTCTGCTTGACAGGTGGATTAGATTATTTCATTGAACAGTTGGACAACACAGACTGACAGAAGACATCAGTGTGTGTTTCCCAGCTGGAGCTGATCCTGTGGTGACTTGATAACAGGCACGGTGAGCATCGGACCACTCAAACACTTGAAACGCTATTCCTACAATACTGTAAAAATATCTATTTTTTATTATACAAAGCTCAATTATATTGTTCACCCTGTGAGATCGTACATCAATGTCAACTTTGAGTTAAACAGCAACAGAATAATTACAAATCACTCTACCTGACTCATTGCAATAAAGCTGTTTATGTTTATCATCTTATCTGGATGTAAATAAGATGCTTAAATTCTGTATAGCCATTGACAGATTATGTATTTTACCAATCACTGATTTGTTAATTTTTAACAGGGTGGAAACCAAACCCTCACCCAGCTTAATACTAACCCTTAACCTACAGTCCAAACTATATCTGCAGTCATGCAGTGCAGATATTACTGAGTGATCATAGAAATATTAAAGGAATACTGCAGGCAGCAGTGTGTCTCTATGATCCCCTTGTTCTTCCACGACTACATGTTGCTACTTGTCACTTTGATCATGAAGGTGACACTACAGAGTATACAGGCAATGATGTAGTATAGAACTGAATATTTCTGATATATAGTTTAGAGAATATTATAGATCCAAGATGAAACTGACAGAAGGGCGGGACTGAGAGAAAAAGGTGCTATTACAAATAAGGCTGCTACTTCAGCACCACGGACAGCTCCATGGATTTATCAATACACAGCACAGTTAGACTACTGATTTTTCAGAGCCGTGGTCGGGGCCTTAGATTCTAACTTGCACAAACCTCAGACAGATAAAGGATCAGTGAGTCAGGCAGACCAGACTAACATATTCAACGAAACAACCCCTCTGGCTCTGCACTCCATCTGCTAGTAGAGGATGGAAAAGGGGGATGGCAGGTGAACAAGTGGATGGCGTCCTCCCTCATCCACCATCAAACCACAGGCATCTTAAGTTTCTTTTTTGGACAGGTGTATATGCAAAAGACACATTTCTAGCCACCCATATTTGCAGGAAGTAGGTGTGCTGAGGGCGGATAAAGCAGGTTATATCTGTGATTTTTTTCCATGGTGTAACGTGTTTTCATCTTTTTAATTTTTTTCAGGAGTGGTGTGAGTGCGGCTGTTTCAGGTTCACTGGCATCAAGAAGTTCAAAGGATTTTTTAAAAGGCAAATGAGTGCAATATTTTAGTTTCATTCATCTCTAATCAGCTTCACTTAACTTGATATTTTGTATTCTCTTTTGTGCTGAGAGGCAGTTGTCGTTGTGTTGTTGGTATTTATTGTTGTGGCGATGCTTTAATGCTGTCCTCTTGGCCAGGTCGTCTTTGGAAAAGAGAATGTAACCCCAAATACTAAAAATGAAAATGAATGAAACTTCTGCTGCATGTCATCCACAACATTAACGAGGCCTACATTAAGATACAGCAGTAAAGCATTCTGATGCATTTCACAGTTGAATAAGTCTGAATAAAGAAAATATAAGCTGTATTATGCTTTTCTTTCACGGTTTCCAATAACATTTTATACAGTGTCTGCTGTAATTAGAAGGTTTGGACAGGATTGAACCAGCTTCTCTGCATCTCCAGAATGAACCAGCTCCAAAGTTTAAAAGCTGCTTCCAACCAAAAGTGACACTTTTCAGGTTGTTTGTTTTCATATTGTCATATCGTTTGGCTGTTATTACGTCAAATGTTGCTGTCAAGATGCACTCTTTTGATGGTTTATTGTGCTGTACGTTTGTCATGCAAATGTAATTCAGTCACATGTTTGTTATTCAAACACAGTTTTTATAGCATAGACTATAGGCTATACTATAGTACCCCCCCCTCCAGTTCCTGGGACCTTGCAGACACCACTAGTGCTAATCTCACTTTGGGCAGTCACTCAATGGGGGAAATGTTTAAATTAGAGTTAATATTTCACATCAACCTGTCTTTATTCAATACTCTGAAATTGTGTCCTTCTGGAGAAATTCCACATTTTGGACTAATCATTTCAAATTACACACCAGCTTCAGACAAGTGAACAAAGCGAGTGCATCATTATTACACTGGTGAGAACTGTTTGTCAGCAGAGCCACTTCTCTCAGTTGACCAAATGATTTTTCCATCTCTCAGAGCGGTTTAACGATCATTTGGCACCTGTTTGTTCTCTTTTGATAGGGCACACATGCAGAATGGATCTCGCTCAGGTAAAACAGGTGGTGATGCTCGACTGGCTGGTGAGGACAGGAGGACAACACGCACCTTCTGCAAAAAGGAGGGTTGTTGACAAGCAGGATTGGAGAGGCAACTGGCCTCTCTGCTTCAGCTCACAGCTTAAACGAGTTAAAACACGCAGAAACTTGCTTGCGACACAGCAGCAGAGCAATATTCCAAAATGAGCCAAAACGGCCATCTTGAATTCGCCTGCAGTCCAGGACATTTTGTTGATGAATTGCTGGATTGCTTCCTTATGGAACACAGTTGTTTCCCTTCTCGTCTGCTTTTCACTGCAGTCAAACGTTTCATACAGTAACTCCCACATACAGAGAGATGCTTGCTAAAGTAAAAGTGACTTCAGGAGACTGTCCTCCTGAGAAGAACGACAGCATTAGTTGTGTTTGTGGCTAAACCCTACCAAAACGTAGTCACCTGTGAAAGGCCTGTGTCATTCTGGAGCGTATGGACAAATGATGTATTTTGTCGTTTAATTCCGAGTTCTTGTTGGCCTTAAACAGTATATCCAACAGAAAAAAAAGCAGAGGAGAAGGTTTTCTTTGTATTAGCATGAGTGTCCACACTAATGGTCACACACTCCCTCTCCTTGAAGTTAGAACCACTATAGAGCGTGTCTAGTCTGAGCCAAACACTCATTAGAGATTCAGCTTCATTTGAGATCATGATGCACACTCAAAACACTGGGAGTACACAAACATACTGTACACACATGAAAAAAATCTTTACACCAAAATAGACTCTGGCGTGCATGCAGTATACTGCAAACAAACATACTGTTACACAAGCTCTCTTACTGGAGAGCAGCGATCATTAGAATGACACAACTGATGGTCTAAACTGTCTCTAAGCTACATTTTACCAGCTGACTCAAACGAAGCCAGTCACACAACACAGTGCCAGGGTGAGCTCTGCAAATCATGTGTTTGTTTGCTTCCCCTTATTCCAAAAGCCTAACGATGCTCTTCTCTCCCAGCTTTCTAAGACAGATGGAGATCATTAGCTTCTCTCACTCCCCTCCTTCTCTCTCTCCCCCTGCTCTCTCCGATCTGTCATGTCTAAACCATAGCCACTCTTTGTCTTGCCTTTTCACTCATCCCCTCCTCTGTTTGCCCCCCACTCACTGCCGCTGTCCATCTCCCTCCGCACAGATTTATATCTAAAGGTTTCAAACTCCAGCAGGATCTTACAACTTTAACAAGTGCTTTATCACTCTTGTCAGAAGTAGTTACAGAAGTCATGACACACACTTCCCTCGACAGGAGGAATTGATGAGAAGCCATTAGACTCTGCTGGTCCTGGAGTGAACGGGATGGCCTCCATCACTGCATCCTTCTCCTCTTTGATGTAGAGGCATGGACACCAGCGGCTCTTTAGGCATGTGTCAGATGCACCATTTCTTTGCACGTATGTGCTGGAGCTGCACGTGTGTTGAGAAAGTTTTGAGCAGTGTGTTACGAGTTGGGGGAAGTAACAAAGTGATGTTAAAACTGACCTTCATAGATGTGACTGCCACAGCTTCAATCTGATTGAATCAACACTATTATTTGTGAATGAATCTCTGTCATTGATGGTATTACATCATATTGTATTATTAGGAGACACACAGCTGAGTAAAAACGACCTAGTGAGGACTGGTGGGGTTTATTGTTAGCACTGTAACAGTTTTTTGCTGTGCGCCTGTTTGCGGTGGTGTTGAAAAGTGTTAACAGAGCTCCCGCTGTCCCGCCTGCACTGGTGACCATCTGGATTGAATCCATCACTTCCTCCTGCATGTCCTTTGTGTCCCCGACTCTAATCTTTCATCATGACACCGTGGTTTTGAGATCAGATATAGCAATGGCCATTTTGCTGCAACCCCATGAGATGACGGTCAATGCGATGTTATTTTTATTTTGCGTTTGTGATGAGTCACATGTTATTTTTGCATGTTATTTTTTTTTTTGGGGGGTTAAAGTGAAACAAAACAACAGAGTGATGTAACAGATGCATCCTCACATTGCAGATATCACCACCATGCTGAGTATTTTCAAAATCTTTATTATTCTTATAAAAGCTAGGATATCTATCATAAATGGAGTTTGACTTTAAACACAGAACTCGGTATTATATATACAACATACATTGTTCTTATGTTATTCTGTCATATTCACTAGATTGTGTGGTTTTAATACACTCATGGTGGTTTTGTGGGAGCTGATGACTATCTCTATGGTACTGACCTGAGGTTATTACTGCACACCGTGGGAGGCAAGAAACATCTGTGACACGCAGCCGTTTTGGTCTAATGTTTTATTGGATTGAGGCAAAAGATCATTGTTCTTGGACTTTAATTAGTTTTTCCACACAGCTGAAGGAGAAGCTGCCATTTTAGCATGATAAGAAATTGGAAGCAACCAGTGCTGCTGGAAAGTTGATCCAGTTATATACTGTAACAACAGTGTGTCAAGGTCACACTTCAGTATTTGGCTACGGCAGTGGTGTGTTCGCGCTAATGAGGTTTGGAGAAGGTGTCTTTGTTTCAGTGCACATGGCAGCCTTCAGTGAGTGAACACACACACGCTAAAAAGCCCGGGTTCCCACAGGTATTTGTCCTGGGAAAATGGAGTCGATTTTGGCGAGAATTCCCATTACATACCAGGATCACATTGTGCTCTTCTCTGTTTAAGCCACTGTCTACTGTATTTAATAGGTTTATGCAAATGTGAGCCTCCAAGTGTATTCACATGTGCGTACAAGCAACACGAGTGCATACATGCACCAGACCACACCAGCAGCCATTCTCTTGCCAGTATTTTACATTGAATCCTCAGCTAATAAAAGTACAGGCGCTGATTGAGTGCTTTGACCTCCCTGGAGGTGCTCTAGGTTAAACGAGTGCAGGGCTGGGCTCTCTTTCTCTGCTTTTAAAGGCCTGACATGTTCCCTGCAGGATGTCTGACCCTCTCTGACCACAAATCAACCAGCAATTACAACCCTTCAGAAACCCGTTCTCACACATAGACACACACACACACACACACACACACACACACACTACTACAGTATTGCCCAGCCAATGCTGCTGCGTAGACCAGAAACAAAAAGGCTAGGCAATATATTTGAGAAAGAGGTTAAGTGTAATATCAGGGAAAATAGAAAAAGGTGCAATGGCAAGTTGAAAGAAAAAACAGAGAAGGGAAATCATGAGGACAAATGAGAGTCAAGAGCATGAGATGTGGAGAGAGAAGCTGTATGAGTATCAGCTGTGAATGTGGCCAAGTGGTGTGCATCACCTTGTTTTGACCTTTATTGTGATGGTTACATCTTCTTTGGCTCCATCAGTTTAATGCAGGAAACGAAAAATGTGGTGATTACACTTCATTCAGTCCACTTAACTATGCCTGGGATATCGTATATGAAAAACAAATGAACTTAAACGAGATATTATATACACTCCCCCACCCAAATACATTCATTGGAAAGAAAAAACTGTGGAGGCTTGAGGTTTTAGTGGCAGTCATGTTTGGCTGTTTCATTCTATGGAAGTGTGCTCACTGGTGTCTCATAAATAAGGCAAGTCCCAGAGGGCCTGAAAGCCCTCCTAAGCCACTGCTTTGTGTCAGGACTAAGCCCCTTTTTATTCCACTCAGAAAAACTTGTCACAACACAGCTGAACCCAAGGTGCCATCCTATCAATTTCCATGGCAACAGGCATGGTGATAGTGGGCAGGTGATCAGAGGAGTCCATTTCTGTTGGGTTTCAAATGAAACTAAAGCAAGTTTTTTAAATTGCAGCAGCAAAAATGGATATATCATTCCTAAGGATCATCAGCTCCACAACAACAATGATGGACTTCACCATTAATGATGACTTACTGTACAGTGTGAAGTCCCCTTATGCACCCTATATAGTAACGCAGCAACAGCCATCTTTGTGCACGTACAACTCACATACGACACATGAAATTTGTGCAACTTCAAATTCTCCATCTCAGATAAAAGGGAATTAAACAGCAAATTCTAAGCAGCAGCTCCATACATTTATGTTTCACAAAGAAGCACCGTCAGCACCGCGCCATCACATTCTTTGAGAGCTAAGAGACACGAGAGGATTTAATGATATCTGTGTTATTTGCATTTGGGATACAACCACCTGTTGGCTTCAAAGCATAGAAGCAGAGGGAAACACTGAGGGGTTTGACAGTAATGACTAATCATGGACCAGCGATACAAAGCGGGCCTCTTCACAGGGAGCCTTTGATGCAGGTGAATCACATCCTAAACATACTTATTAGCAGGACTGGGGGAGGAGGAGAGTGAAGGAGGAAGGGTGAAAGGGTGGGGGGGGGGATTTGTTCCGCACGTTAGCTGGCATGCTTGGGTGCACGAGAACAGAAGGTTGGCATAATGAATTTTGGCGTGCAAACGGCTGTTAATGAAATAAAGAACCCCACCCCAACAGAGGTGTGAATGTGTGTGCGCGTGTGTCTGGAGTGTCTAAGCATGTGTGCAAAAGAGAGAAGGAACGGACAAGACGGAGGAAGTTGGAGAAGTGAGGAGAGAGGAGGAGATGAGTGAGGGCTGTTTGAGTTCATGACAGAGAGGGGGAGAGAGAGGTTTGCTGCTATATATGAACACATATTTTGTATTTGTGTGTGTTCCTGTTTGGCTTTTTAAAGAGAAAAACATTGTTCCCTTTAGCTTTGGCTGCTTCGGGTGCTTATCTCAGACAGGGCTGCACAATACAGGAACAATCTGGGACAAGGACTTTCTAAGCATGCCGGTTGGATGTTAATGTGTCTTCATAATCTTTTGCTTGAGGGAGAATAAAGACAGCTAGAGCTAAATATTGGACTGCAAACAAAACTTAAGCTGCATTTCCACTAAACACTCACATACCCTTGAAGCATGTGCCTAACCCAAATCTACATGCACTTAAACCCAAGATCTGCTTTGTGTTTCCACGTCTTGGTTTTGAGAAGCTGCAGCATTTATTAAGTGACACACTGTAACCTGTGGTGTACATTTATTACCAGATTGACAACTTACTGCTAACCTTTTCCACTGCTCCACTCGCTGTATCGCACTCGCTCAACCACACACTTGCAACGCACACACATTAAGCACTGAGCTACTCTGCTCTCAGCGGAGGACGTCAAATGTTTCGAGTTGTTTCTTCTCGGTTTTTGGTTGTTTATTACAACAAGGAGGCAAGCTTTGTTTGGGAGAAGGCTGCAGGCGGCAAGACTAAAGACAGCTGGAAAAAAGAAGGAGACTGTGGGAAATCCTACATCAGAGCGCAGATGACGAGACGACGACTCTGGTTGCTCCGAGTCTCTCTGACCAATCAGTGGTCTGCATTGTTTTGAGCTCCACCTTTAAATACTGGATGAGTGTAGAATCATCTGCAACTTTTGACAATGGAAATGTGAAAATGTAGAAACTCAACTTTATATACTTGAAGGTAAAAAGCGATACTGAAAGGTATTTTGCTCGTTAGTGAGGTCGCTTCCAGAAAAACACCTCCAATTAACTGTTATTTCTTCATGTTTGGCCCAATAACGCAGAAGAATCTTGCATATGGCCCCAGCACAGATGGATCTGCAAAAGAATACTTTGAGGTTGAACTTTATCAAAACTTTCTCACTTTTTCTTTCTCACTTTATTCTCAAGAGAAGCACAAGTATCACAAACTACCAAGCTTTGTAGTGACTGAATTCATAAATCAAAGCTTTTTGCTGAAACAATATAAAGCACATCTTATTGGAACACATCAACCCTGATCCTTACTTCCGCTGGGGATTTCTGAACATTGTAGCCAAGCAGACGTTCTACTTGTATTGTTGCAACAGAATATTGTAAATATGACTGATAGGCTTGAGATATAAGTTTATATGTAAGTGACAAACTGTATGTTCTCAGTAGGCCAGGTGGCGTTCGAGGCTCTGATGTGATTTCTAAAGCCTCGGAAGACAGTCTGTCCCCACCCTCTCAACACGGGTTGCCTAATTGAGTGTTAATTTGGTGCTAATTATGTAACATGTTATCCCAGCGAGACGCCCCAGATGCCACGAGACAAAGGCGTGTGGAAGAGTGTGCAGGATCGCAAAGCAAAGCATTTACGGAGACGTTACGAGAGGACCAGTCTGCCTCTGCTTCCTGAATTCAGTAAGTCACAGCGCAGGAAAAAAAAAAAATCACACATTTGGCATTGAGAAGCATTCAATCAAGTCAAGACAAACAGCTAAAAGTGCACATTTTCAGTAATAAGGCCATCCTGATTGTTAAACAAATATTCCTCTCGGCAAGCAAGACTCTTTGAATTAATCATTCTTCAACAAACATTTCCTTGCAAAAGTTTGGCCCCCCACATTAAAAATTCAACTTCTTTTTTTTCTCTTTAACTGTCAAAGTAATACACACTGAAGCTGGCTTTGCAGTGAGTGGCTGCGAGTGGTTGGGCCAGGGACAGTGAAGCTGTCTTCTCCCTCTCTGTGTGTTCCTCAACATAAAAATAACATGATTATGAAGAAGACCTCTCTGCTCTTTTATTTATCAAAGTCATAGAGCCTTATACAACATACACTGTGGAATACTCTTGTGATCACCAAAGGTCGGGGTGGGGGGTGGGATTAAGGAACGTGTGTGAAGAGTGTCGAAGTGTTTGTGAGTGTACACCTGAGTGTTTATGTATGAGCACTCAGACCACTTCCAAGGATGAGACTGTCGTTTTCAGTGTTTTTCTTATTGCCAACACATGGCATGAAAAGCTCCAAACTAACATTGTGTTCTCACTGTCTTTCAGTGCTTTGTCACTTGCTTACCTTGTCTCTGGCACTCAGCCCCAAGCTCATTTGTTGCTACTGCAGAAGTACACCTTTAAACACAGGCCCAAAATACATCAGAGTACATGCAGAAATCCTGAAGTTAAATTTAATACCTGTTTAAGACATTTTCCACACATTTTAAGACCTTATCACCACTTTCACATTGAGGGCAAGACCGCACAATTGAACAGTCTCTGTGATAACTCCTTGGACGACTGTATCAGTAACATAATTCAAATGACCAGCAGACGATGATGACGTGGCGGTGGGTAGGGATGGTAGCGCAGCACAGAAATGTGCCACCTGGGGCCAGATGTATAAACAATGTGTAGGCACAAAAACATTTGTGCATCTCTTCCCAGACGTAAACGGGTATTTATAAAAGAAGAATGTGCGGCGAGAATGCGTCACCTCACTGAGACCTCAGACCAGCGCACACACAGATTTTAAGCGAAAGCTGCAGGTGTAACGATGACATGGACATGAATAATGATAGTAAAACATGGTTGTTGTTGTTTGAAAGTCCAACAAATTTTGCAGTCTACACAGCATTCAGTAAAATGTTACTCAGAGGTGCATTTAAAAACTATAAATTGTCTATGAGTAATAAATTTCACCTTTCTTTGTATTTACATTGGAACCATTACTTCCCTGTTAATGATCATTTCATTTGATCTTTACTTGTGAAGCGCCTTCTGAAGTGTCTTTCAGTATGAACTCTATAGGTTAGTCATTGGTAATCCTTCTGACATTTAATGATAATGATTGAGATATTACTGCCATGACGGTTCGCAGATACCTGTGATGAATAAGTGATATGGGAGCTATAAATATCCAGAGCCGTGTGTGACAGT
Source organism: Chaetodon auriga (assembly GCF_051107435.1). Taxonomy (NCBI): domain Eukaryota; kingdom Metazoa; phylum Chordata; class Actinopteri; order Chaetodontiformes; family Chaetodontidae; genus Chaetodon; species Chaetodon auriga. The sequence continues at coordinate 17,445,132 of NC_135086.1, forward strand.
TTTGTGTAATGATGGCTGTTGTGTTGGAGAACCTCGCTGATGCAACACAATGGTTACTTTTTCTTCTTTGACTTTCTTCCCACTGACAGGTCTAATGAGTGTTGGAGCAGATATCAAGATGCATCGAGAAGTATCGAGAAACGGCCGTTTCTCCATCCATTTATGGATGACTGTGGGAGTGGAAATCAAGCTTGTGCATGTGTCTGTTTCTACAATGAGATTTATAAAAGACAATCAGCAGCATGAACAGCCTTATAAATCTCATGAAAAGAATGCATATTTCTTTCTTTGTGTGTACACACACTTTTTGTCATGAATCTGCTTTGCTGTATCTGGCTCCTGCTGTCTGTGTCCCATAGTCGCTTTGCGGCTAGCACTGTGGGAGCGATGATCTCCATCGAGGCTACACTTATCGCCTCTGGACACACAGAGCAGTACGCCTCACAATTATTTCCAGAGATGAGCCTCAGCCATGGTTCAAACTCCTTGTCCTCCAACCAGTTTAACACCAGGGCCTGAAGTGGCCTTTGTGTAACAGTGGTCAGTCAGTGGGTCAGTGAGAGCGCTAATGGTTGTCCTTTTCAGATGACATCAAATCTAGCAGGATTCTAAAAATAAACCACTCAGAATCCCACAATGCATTTAAGTAATGATTAAATTGATGCAAACTTTAACATGCAACCTTTTTGGACAAATATACATATTGAAAACAAGCTACATTTAGCAACTTAAGACCTTGCATATAGCTTAATTTTTGAAAGAGGGGTTTTTAGCATTGGGTAAATTAATGTGAGTAATGTTGAAAAGATGATCTCACAGCAGTATTGGGACCAATCAGGAGAAACAAAAAACATTGTTGAGTAGCAAAAACGGGTATTCTGCATGCTGGCTGGGACGCTTACATTGAATGGACCCATCATTGTTATCATTAACATTTGTGCTTCTACTATGATGAAACTGTCTGAAAAACACTGAAAAAATGCTGTGAAAAATGGTCTATTAGTGACCTGATGTTAGAGTACATCAACCCTAATGTAGGAGCAACCTAATTCCATTTAACAAAGTCATATTTTTGTTACAATAAACCCAGCTGATATCTCAGTTTTTTTCTCCTGACAGGTGAGAGAGAGACAGAGATCAGTTGTTTACTTGTGAATGCAGTAATGGCAGGGGAGATGACTGTAGTTAGTTCAACACTAACTGAACTCAGCAATTCCTCATTCAACGCTGAGCCTTCTCTGCATTCACTAATAGATTTCCTATTCTTGCCTAATTAAAAAGGGAAGCCTTTTTCCCCTGAAAGGCTCCCAGAGCTATATTGAAGGGTGGAGAGGTCGCTGGGAATCCATCAGATGTGATGCAGTTAATCAGCATAAAGCCTGCTCGAGTGCACTGCTAAACAACAACTGCAGGAATGGGCCCAACCCTCACACTGCGCCACACTGGGACTCGAAGCCACACAGGCACACGGCAAGATAAAATTCATATACAGCATTGTCTCGAATTTTAAGAGGAACTACAGTACCTGGTAGTTCCTCTATTCTCTCTAAAATGGGTAATTAAAGGGGATTTAAAAATAACTACAGAGACAGGTGGAGAGAGAGAGCAGTAAGGTGAGAGAGAGGTAAAGGGTTTGTGGGAGAGAATATAAAGAAAATGAGAAGACAGAGCCCTCGCCCACAGTAATTACCTGTCCCTACTTCCTATCTTTCTGAGCGACAACAAAAGAAGTTGGGTGGGGGGGGGGGGAGATGGAGGAGAGGAGAGGAAAAATAGGTGAGCATATACAGGAGGAGAAAAACCAGTATAACACTCCTGACACCCACATTATTCAGTAGCAAACTGGAAAATCAGTATTAACGGCTGACTCAACCTCCTCCAGCAATGCACATTTTGAGTTTCTCTTTGATTCACACACCTATGATTAAGGTAGAGTAGGTATCTGATCTGGAGCAGCAAGGAGCAGGGTTGACCATAGAGACAAATGAGACATTTCCTATAGTTGAGCATCCACAAGACACAAATGTAAGATTGTGATCTCAGTTTGGGTGAATGTGACAATCAGAGACATTCATCAGCAGCCTATATCTGCCGGCCACCTGTAGCTTGGCTACCTGTCACCTAATCATCGCTATAGCAAAGTATGCTGCTATATGGGTGCTGCTGGCACATATTAATATAATTTCATCCATTTTCTTTTTTCACACAGACATACACCTGTGTGTCCAAAGCAGAAACTAGCTTCAGGGAGGAACAGGTGGAATAGAAACTCTGCCATTCATTTGCAGTTATCACAGCTGGGCAGGCATGCATGGATACATAGATACACACAGGTATGCACCTACAGCACATGTACAAAGACCAGCACTAAAACAAACATGCCCACATGCCCACATACATGCACGCACGCACGCACGCACGCACACACACACACACACACACACACCTATATGTGGGCACAGGCACAAACCGGGGGCCAAACAACAGGCTGTGCTCACACACATAGGCATACAGACACACACACACACACACACACACACACACACACACACACACACACAGGTGTATATATATATATACACACACACACACACAGAAAGCAGTGTAGATGCTGACACTGGCTTCCTGGACAGCCTCTCCAACTATGCAGGGATGCCAGAGGAGGAGAGAAAGAGAGGGTAAGAGAAGCAGCAATGCTGCTGTAAAGACATCATTTCCATTGTGTAGCAGGGAAAGTGGTGGCAACACAAAATGGTAATGACAGTTAAGGCGTTTAGTCACGGACTCACTGGAAGGAACTGAAAAAACCTTCATTTTGACATAACCGACATTCTCTGAGGCACTGCTATTGGGCCCAGAATAACCATGATGTAGAAGGACATACACACTGTGTACCATTCCCATGAGAGTGAATACATTTGTGCACACAAACATACACACAAGCATTTACTGTGCAGGACAGTAGAGTTCATACACACACATAGGGACAGGTTAATGTTGGTAGGAGGGCTCTTCCACATCAGTCAATCTTACAGAGATCTCTTTGAGTCTCCACCCCAGGGCTGAGCGGCTTTGACTGCACACTACGTATGATTTAGAGGACTGAGTGACAAGGAAAGGGCGAGGGTTGCATCAACCTCATGAAGCTCCATAACTCCAGGGACAAAAAGAGCTAGAGGTGAGAGCATAGAGAGGAACAGAGACACTGAGAAAAAAGAGTGAGGAACAGACAGATGATGTCAGACGTTTGTCATAACTGAACCTCATGTATAATTGCATGCTTTCATCTGGTTTGTTCTATGCTGACAGGAAAAAACAATCTCCACCTCCTCCCTGAAAACAGTGAAAATTCTTTCACATCCTGACTTCTGCACACTGTGTATAAAACACCACATTTCCATACGTCTAACAGTGTACACATATAGGCGCACAGATGCTTGTGTACTGTAACTCTTCATTAATTTCCGCTCTTCTGGGCTCGCTGAACAGTCCGGCGTTGCTCTGTGGCTGAGATCAAATGTGTGACAATCTCTCTATTTTCTGTCACCGTCCCCTGTGGTTGTTAATGGTCACCTTCTTATCTTTTAATTGGACGGAGGTTTTTCTAGAGAGCTCTTTTCTTAAGGACACTGTATAATGAGAGGGTTATTTAGGGCCCCTAATTGACCTTCAGCTTTTTCATATCCCGTCATGAGAAGCACACTGCAGATGGCACTGTTCTGATTATAACACAACTGCGAGCAAATTTTATTCTGTTGAGGCAGCAACTACAGACCCAAAGTTAGGTGGCCGGTGCCTGCTGGAGGAGGGAGAGGAGAGGAGAGGAGAGGAGAGGAGAGGAGAGGAGAGGAGAGGAGAGGAGAGGAGCGGAGAGCAGAATGTCTGCAGGGAGAAGTGAGTCAGGACGTAAGGAGCCAATTACCACTGGACTGCTGGCAAGGAGAACATGGATTGCAGAGAGATCAGTGTAGGAAAGGCCATAACATGATCAGTGTGAAAATGGCCAACATTGTATTGTAACTTCATTAGTGAGCACATAAAGGGGATGAAGACGGGCAGAGAATGAGAGAAAAAACACAAGGTACAAGGTGTTATACTTGTAAGCAACAAGCTCGACACAAAATTTTCCTGCTAGTCGTTTAAATTAAACCACACACCGAGGCGTTCATGCGGCACTGAGGCGTCTGTCTATCCGGGTTCTATCTTATCCGTGCATTTTAAAGCGTCGAGCAGCAAAGGAGCAGACAAACTTTCTATCAGTGTGCAGTTTTCCTTTGATATGTGCGAGTATTCCTGTACATTTTCCATCGACACATGATTGACACTCAAGTCACTGATAATTTTAAACTGACCTTGAAAAAATAGGCTCCTCTCCTCTATGACCAAAAAAGGATGAGTGTAGATTATTGGCTATTATTGGCTATCATCACATGGGCCAATGGAAGTACATATATGCATCCTCTGCCCGAGCAGTAAAATCAGTGAAAAATTCAGCCTGGACTGAACCAAGCCTGTTGATCCGATTCAGCTATAACTGACATGTGACTGTAAACAACCTATAAATGCTTCAGGTCACAGAGACGCAGCCGAGACGTGAGTCTGCACGGAGTGGGTGCAGACAGATGCATAGATAATAATGAGAGTGCATCTGTTGTGAGAGACATTCAAGTAAAAAATGCATCTGACATGCTTGTGGTCTCGACACGGGGTTAACGTGACAGCAGCTACTTCTGTGTTTGAAAATAAGACTGCAGGAGCAGCTTCAAGTACTTGCTTTAAGTACAAAATTGCTTTAAGTACAAAATTGTATAATCCAGGTACAAAATTGTATTCACATGTAGGATTCAGACTTCAAGTGTGCCATTATCCCAGTGTGCAGTCCAAAAGGACTTTGTCCTAAAGAGCAGGAACTGCACACAAAATGGAAGAATTACATCTTCACAGTGTCTGCTTGAACATACAGTACATGACACTGTAATGTAATTGATTGCATATAAAGACAGAGAGAGAGAGAGAGATAGAGATAGAGAGAGAGAGAGAGAGAGAGAGAGAGAAAAGTTTGTCCTCTCCAGAGACCGAGGATTGAAATCAAATGCTGCTCTAACATCGGTGCTTTACACCAGGAGGAGAATACATGACAACAGAGCTTTGTTTCTCTATTCACCACACTGGATGTACTGCTGCACCAGCGAGCAGCGGGCTTACACCTGCAGTGTTTCAGCAGGCTTATAAGGCAGTACTCATGAAAATGTCTGTAAAGGCAACTTAAAAAAAACAGAGCCTGGCGATATTTGATACTGTAGATTTCCACAGAAATACACACATTTTAAGCAGCAAAAGGCTTTGATTCTCAGCGAAGATGCCTCTGAGAATCTGGTTAAGGGGATCACCAATGGTGTTCCATACATAAGAACCATCTGTGCCTATGCTCTTATAAAAATAATTTCATTTTTGGTGAGATATCAGCCCAATAATCGATTTCTGTGAGGGATTATGCTATAATACAGAAAAAAAAAAATGAATTTCTTCATTTAAGCTCAAGTTCAAATTCAATCTCAAGCACAATGTCACAGAAAAAAGAGATCAAGTGCTATATCCCTAAATGAATTCTGGGAATTTGACAACCTTCCTGCAACCTGCAAAATCTGTTGTGTTGATAAAATAAAAGCATGTCAGATATACTGTTTAATACAGCATAATAGGAATAGTTCAACATTTATAAAATTGAGCGTATTCACTTTCTTGTTGAGAATTAAATGAAAAGATTAAATGTTAAATACGAAGATAGAGCCTAGAGATGGTTAGCTTAGTTTACCACAAAGATGTTGTTGTTGTTGTTGCTTAGTCTGTACAAAAAACAACCTGAAAACAAGTATTTGTGTATTGTGTACTGTGTGTTTAACAGCTTCGCACAGGAGCAGGATCTCACAGTCAGTTCTGTAATGAACAGGCAGCCGTTATATATTCAAGAACTGGAGTCCTATGATTGAATTTGGAGGTGAAACCATTCAATGGCTTTTACAGAAAGACCAGTAAAAAGGACACAGCAGTTAATTAGTCTGTGTTTTCAATTCTGACTGAGACGGAAAGCATTATATTTCTTAAATAATCGGAGATGTTGGAAGGCTACTTTAGTGATCTGGGTGAGCTGACAGGCCCGCATCAGTGATAATTTTTAGGTTTTTGACTTGATCAGTGGTAGTAAGGGACAGATCTGCTGCCTCTCAGCCTTTGCACCCCATCATTAGAATTTCCATTTACTTCTGTTTAAGTGCAGGAGGTTTTGTGACACAGAGATTGATGTCCTTCAAGCAGCTTGAGCAGTCTGAGGCGCTCATGTTATCAGCAGATAGTGAAATGGAGAGCTGTGTGTCATCCAAATAGCTGTGATAAGTCATCTCAAGTGCTTTTCCAAATATTTAGCTGTGAAATTCCTCATCCCAGCCACTGGGAGGGGACTAATTCACAGGTCTCTAAAATATAAGCATGTCCGGATGTACATTGCCAGCCTCTGCAAAACACTCCTTTATTATTAACCTACACTTCAAAAGGCTTCAAAAGACAGATTCATAATTGTAATTCCACCACTCCTGCTCTGGTACTGGCCCTATAGGCCTAGATAATGATAATAACTAGAGACTGAGGGTGTGTGTGTGGGTAGAGTGGGGTAGGTCAGGCAAGATTAATGGTGGGGGATGTAAATTTCATTTGTCACATGCAGACTGATGTCAATTTTAATTGAATTAAAACAATGTGAACCCTGGCCTGCTCAGAGTCTAGGAGGACAGCTGGTGAATAGTGATGAAGTGAGTTGGAGAACACTTGAGAGAAGGGGGAGGGGAGGGGAGGGGGAGGGGAGGTTAGGGGTGAGGAAGAGAGACAGAGAGAGGGAGAGAGATTAGTTAATGACGAAAGTGATAGTTGGCCTGAACCTAATGAGCCATTCTGCTCCACCCTGCACTGGTAATACCATCCCTTCACGAGGAACTCTGCAGATGTCTCGGCATTAAGAGTGTGAGGCCCTTCACGCCGCGTACCAGACTCTCTGCTGACTGAGCAAAAACAGGTGGTTTGCAAGACAATAGCTTACAGTGCACATCTCCAACATATACAATGCTTTTATAATGGCTTCACGAGGGTATGATTGCTGTACGTGTATGTGTGTACACAGGTGCATACTTGTGTGTAGGTGGTCATGAAAAGTCAACTGCTGGAGTAACACTTATCTCAGGTGTGATTTTATCATCTTCTCCCCAAGGACATGTGGCCGAGGCTGAGTGTTGAGTGTGAGCTCGACAGGCTGACACACTGCGGGCGCAGATGTATTCACGCAAGACTCCAGCATATAGACAGAGAGACGGAGAAGGTTTCAGTCATCCCATTTTCGCACCCCACACCTCTTATCTCGCCCCGCTCGTTCCTCTTCTCACCGCTCTCTAGGATAATATCAGCACTAATCGCTGCTTCTCCATCCATCCATCCACTGTCAGTGGGATAGATGGGGGGAAGGAAAACAGATGGAGGAGGTGTGGACGCCACAGTCCTCTTTCCTCGTGTCTCTGCTGACTGTTTCTGCCTCCGTCCTTTCCTGCAGTTCCAACATGCGCTGGGGTGAGATTACGCCCAGCTGGCCAGGTAAAAGTCAAGCCATTGGCGTAATAAATAAATAAATGAATAAATCAAAGTCCCGCTCACACGTGCACACACCGGCAGTAACATTTTATAAGGCTGTGAAGTGTTCATGCTTCTGAAGGTGACCCTGCAGAGGAAGAACTGTAAGGAACCTTTTACCGCGATGAGACGATGTCCTGGATCACCTCCCCACACCTCAGCTCCTCATCACACACACACACAAACACTCTTTCTCATACACACATACAGTATGCATGTTGTCCTCTCTGTGAGACCTGGCCCACAAAGACAAGAGTGGTCAGGATACCGTGAGCCCCGATAGTCGAAGCTTAACTGTAACGGCGCCTGTAGAAGGTAGGTAATAAAACAAACACTGCACGCAAACGAATGAAACATCCGCCACATATTTGATTTTCACTCATTCACAAACCATACAGCGAGTTTCCAAAGCACCTCCCCTCTCACTGTGGATATTCCACAAGAGGTAATGCAAAGTAGATGATTCCTCTCCTCCCCTCGGTTTCCTCTTGCCCTCTGCACTTCCAATTCACTGTGCCAAATGGTACATTTACATTGGTCATAACCTCAATCACCATGCTTGCAGGCTATGCTGAATGTGCAGACAGACATTTCTACAGTGAGGGGATGCAGACTGAGGTATAATGGGAGCAATAGATAGAAACCAACGCCTGAGGCATCCATCAAACCAAACGACTCCATTACAGTAAGTCCGACAAAGGCAAACGGTAATGTGCACTGTGATAAACACTGGGATAATAGTCTGTTTATAGTCCTGGACACACTGTTTCTGCTGGGAAACACTGGCAAGGAATACAGATAAGATATAGGAGCAGCAACCTCTCTATCTTTTTCATTCTTTCTATCTCTTCTCCTCCCTCTTCTTTGCTGTTATCAGTCACTTTCACTCCCTTGTTCTCTTTATCCTTTTCCGCTCCCTCCGTATAATATTTTTGTTCCTACAGACGGCAAAGGGAGCTGCATACATCAGCTGAACGGGGCTTTTATCTGGTGTTATACTATTGTAGCATTACCATCATAGTGCTGGAACGAGGCCGAGGAGAACCATAAAAATTGAATAGAAATGATTCAGATGTACCATTAAAAAACAGACATCACACCACGCCAGACACTCACAGGTATGCATGCGTAACCCCAAGAAGACAAACACACAAGCAGGGATAGATAGAGAGGCCCAAACTTTACATGCATGTATCAATTAATCATCGCTGGGTTATTTCAGCTGAGGCGTTGCTTCTCGTGTCTCTGATAGTAGAAAACAGTAAACACAAGAGTAGACTAATCTGACCACGCTCTGTATTCCTCAGAGGATTCCGGGAAATAGCGAACCCGCTGCTGCTATGAATCAATTATAAGAGTACACAAAAAGGCACTCTCTTTACAGATGGGAGGTTGAGGTGAAGGTCTACGGAGGGGAGAGAGAAAACAAAATCTTTCCATCTGTTGATAATGGTGTTTTTACTCTCGCTACACACCCCAGTGCTGCACAGGCTGTACCTGTCCACATGCTCAGAATGAGATAAGAACATTTAAATGCACCCTGACATAAACTGAAGAGAACATAAAATGAGGCAAGGGATCGCTGTTTCTTTTGCATTTCTATTAACCTGAGGAGCATCGGCACTTGATAAAGGGGTTCCTGGATCAGCCCAATCTGGGCGAGCCTGTGTTTATGCCCATAGTTAACCTCTATTACAAGACTGACCTCAGTTCAGATAGCAGCTTTTGTACTGCTTCTAATGGAGTCTGTTACATAGTAAAGCTGGGTCAGGACAGAACACACACACACACACACACACACACACACACACACACACACACACACACACTTTTCAGCAAGACAGGGTCATAGCAAAGGCCATTGTCTATCGCACTATATTTAAGATCAGTTAAACTTAATGACCTCCGTCATCCTCTTGGCCTATCAAATAAACTATAACATTAGCCCTCAGATCTCCGACGTAGTTTGGCCTTTTATGCTTGCCGCCCAGGCAATGTTGGTTTTAACAGGATGTGATAAAATGTGGATAATCTCACGCCCACTTGAGGGGATGATGGTGTAGGTTTATTAAAGGAAATGAGCCTATGGTCAGAGTGAGCTAATCTAATTCTACCAGGATACTACAGCTTTCAAGTGGAAGTACCCCACTGGTATGGTAAGAAGGCAAAATGCTGTGATAATGCAGAGCGAGCCATATTATTAGAGCAGTAGCAGCACAGTTGATGATACAGTATTGGTGACTGAAACAGGCACCTATTGTGATGTTGTTAAAGAAAAATCATTTTCTCTACACGGCCATTGATGGCTTTCAGCTGGCAGCAAGTTTTCTAATAAATGTGGGACACTGGGACAGTCACACTTACTCAGTTTTTCTCACTTTGGAAATGTGCTTCATGTAAATTATTTCATGTACTGCAGGAAGAGAAACAATTGTGGAAAACCCACATCAACCTCCTGCATTAAAGCTGTGTCAAATAAAATTACTCCCTCTATTTTGATGACTTATTGACATTTCATTATGGGAAACATGTGTCAAGGTACCTCAGACGGTGTGTGTCTATGTGGCTCTGTATGTGTGCATGACAGCATCACACAAAGGCATGCAAGAGCCCGTGGTTGGTGTAGAAATAACTATAAGAAAACACAACAATGGCATTTTCATTTTATTTATTTATTTTTTAACTCCAAAGCTTGCTATTCCCATATATTCTCCATTGTTCTGGCTCCTACTGTTCAGCCAGGTGTATTGGCTATACATAACTCACACTGCAAACTGGTAAAATCTAGGACATGTGTAGAAATAAACTGGCAGCTAAATGCACATCTTTCATGTTACCATCATCTTTTTGTCTTTCTTTCTGCCTCTCTCTGCACCTCTCTCTCCCACTCTCCTCCTCTCTCTCCTCTGCAGGGTCACTAATGTGAACTGTGTGTATTTATAACCCAATAAAGTGTTTATGACCACCGTCATTATAGAACATTGAGGTCATGCTGACAGGCTAACGCACACACAAGGATAAAGCCAAAGTACATACAGCAGATAGCCAACATGGACTTAACTCATCAAACACACAAACTGTAGAGGACACAACTGCACACATTTACTGTAATGCAAACATATGTGTGCCATGCAGATTTAGTTGCAACAGCAACATGTCTGTCTAGAAACAATGTCCCAGCAAAGTCCACAGACTTCACCTTCAACACTTTGATTGAGAACAATTGCAGTTGCCAGCACATGACCTTGAGTAACTGGAACATTGTCTCTGGAAACACGTATTGCTCTCGACTTATTTTAATGTCATTTCACAATGCTGGGAGCGCTCTCAATTCTGTTGATGTCCACTGTAATGGTTAAGTGGCAGAAGTCTCAGCAGCAGATATCTCAAATAAAACAAAACAATCAAAAAATACATGAATAGGGAGGAAAATATGTTTTCACTGAATTGGGTAAAGCAACCTTTTAAATTGTGGTACCCAAAACGGGTAAAGAACCTAATAGGCCTGCTGCTGGTGGCCTCTCACAATGCTAATATTTTGCCTGTGCAGAAGAAATTTCTAATTCAGGTATGTTACAGGGAATCATGGAAACACTGAGAACTTGGAGTACTCCGCTGTGATGGTAATGGTGTTAGAATAAAATCTTATCATCCTCCTATCTGCCTCATATTTAGTGAACCCCACCGGGGCTAAAATGCGAGTCATCAATTGCAAGAGCAGCCAATCTGGAAGCCACATCTCAAGGATTGCATTTTCGACTCGTCCAACACCATGCTGAGGTTGAGGTATGTATCCCTCTGTTTGCTAGATAGCAAAGAGCCCGTCTATCTCACAGTGCTATCACCCTCATATCACACAAGAGCAATGACCAGCCACATAAATAAACACCAAAGAAGATACTAATCAAATGTTAACACTACTTCTGTGTGGACTAACATTGTACACACACACACGCACGCACACATGCACACACACTACGACACTTATAGAGTAGATGAATCCTGGTAGAGCTTTACTGTATTATCTGATTAAAAGCACATGTAAACATCACAGCAGCATGGCCCAAATACATTTCTTTGATTCAGATACAAAAATAAACATAATCGCACACCCAGTGTGATGCAATGAACAAGCAACCAGGGTTGCAGCAGAGAGTGAATCCACTAAAAATCAGTCTTGACACCTTTTTGAGCTTACCACCTTCAATCCACTGATTTAATGATATATCTTTACAATACGCACCATCCTCAGATGTGCCAAACTGATGCATGAAGACATGCACAGTGGGAGTTTTTCATTTTGGTGATTAATTCACGATTATTTCAAATTGGAGGTCAAGCAATGCTCATTTATAAACCGCTCATCAATAAAACCACGACTTCAGGCTTTAATTTGTGTGACGTGACTCTGGTGGGCACATAACAATACAGAAGGTAGCATGGGGAACATAGGATTATCTAGACTGGTTGGAGAGAAAGTGGAAAAACTGCATTTGACCTTTTCATCAACACTAATCAGAGCAGTTGACCTGGCAGAACACATGAGCTCAGAGCCCCCGATCCCCGGGTTTCGCCCTGGAGTCTGCTCGCAGTGAGAAACAACGAATGGATGCATTTATTTGTCATGTGCTCACCTTGCAGCTGTGCAAGGCAAAGGGAGAGTGAGACGGATAGAAACAGAGCGAGCAGAGTAAGAGAACCGTAAATCTCCTGACCTTGGTCCTGGCTCTTTAGCTCTCTGTGTGAAGGGGTTTAGCCTATAGCCTTAAATATTTCAACACTGCTTGGTTGGCTGGAAAGTGCTGAGTTAGAATAAGGGATAGAGGCCAGGCCACAGCATTCAACCTCCCCCAGCAATTAACACAGCAGCAGGGCATCACTGCAGTGCTCAGTGTGTGTGTGTGTGTGTGTGTGTGTGTGTGTGTGCGCGCGCGCGCGTGTGTCTTTGTTACCATTCATTCCTTTTCTCCAAGTGCCTGTGACTGTTTTAACTGTTACTCTATTGATTCTTCCAGCATTAACAGCAGAGTTTGCAAAAAGCCCGTTCACACGTACAAAACCACACTTTGATTGTTATGTTTTTCATTTCTCCTGAAGACTTACCAGTTACTGTGAGCTCAGTCGTCCTCCTCACCAAAAAGCCACCAAACTGGACTTCACAGGTGTAATTCCCAATGTCATCTTCCTTTACCTCCTGGATAGACAGGATGTCTCTCTTCTGGATGATAGTGGCACGCCACTGCTTTGGACGGCACTCCTGTACATTTGAGAAGGATAGGTAGGTCAGACTAAAAACCTCTGCCCAAAGATTACAATTGATAAATCACCTGAGAAGTAAAATATAAAATGACTGGCAGCAGAAAAATGGAAAGGAACTGTGTGCTGCACATGGTCAGGGATGAAATATTCCGGGCAAGCCTGACATTATGAAATTTAAGACCTTCAGTCTGCTTCATAATGAATTAGATCCATCTGACTTCAAGTGGTCTGAGCTGGGCACAAAAGCTGTCTAACATCACTGAGCATTATGAAAGTGGATGAAGTGGTAGGGATGCATAGCTTGGCACACTGACATAAAAACTCCATACAGTAAAATGATAAGGCGTAGCCATAATCCTACTTATCTGATCAAGATTTATTGCACTGAACTAAATATTCTCCATTCAATACGTCTGTCGAGCCACAGAGGACAGAGAATGTTATTTACAGTCGTCTCTGCTGGCAAAATAAATGTGTTTGTGCTGCGTCTGTGTGCGTGTGAGTATATGTGTGCGCAGGCACAACGAGCGACTCCATGACACGATCCTCTCTCCAGGCCCTCGGTGCTCTGGCAGTGACGAAGGCTCGGCAGATTCTATTCCACCATTGCTCCCGGCAACCTTCGAATTCAATCACGGAGGCTCCGCAGTGGTCCAAATAACTCTGGGTTCCAGCACTCCCAGTCATTACCCAGACCGTAATTGAATTCTGGAAAAACCTAGAGGTCGAGCCCGGCTGAGCTAATCTACTGCTGATCTGCCTGTGATTAGTCTGGCCTGAGCCCTTCACCAGGATGCACTTTGTTGTCCGCAGGCCGTGCCTGACCTGGGAAAAGCAAGAACCCAGGTGAGAGAGGAGAGGGCGCACGCTGAATAAAGATCAGGAACTAGGAGTATTTGGAGGACATCCACTCATTCCGCAGGGCAAAGAGTGACATCGCACAATTTTCTTCTCATCCAAGTTTTGTGTTCATTATGAAAGCCATCTCTGTGGATGCCCTCTGCTCTGTCCTTGTTCTCTGTAGATGACTGTCACAGTGCAAACGCACTTTCGTAATTCATCGTGATCATATACCCATACATAATCTGCCTAAGTGATCTGAAACCATGTCTCCAACAAAGCTTTTAAACAGCCAAGAAATTAGATGAAAACAAACCAATGAACCATTCAAGAATATTCCTCGGTTGTATAATCACAAACATTGACTCCCTTCTTATTACTTTTGCCTGCCACATAACAATGAACCTTCAGGCAGGTGTACAGATGATACATAAATCACAACACCGTACAGATAAACATAATCACATAATTACAAACGTGCTGGTTTGAGCTAGCCCACCTTATACCAGATGATGTCTGGCTCTTTGCCAGGTTCAACATAATCATCTATGTCAGGACAGAGGATGTCTTTACTCTTGCTGAGCTCGGCCTTCTCATTCAGTCTCATGTTGGAGTTGTAGCACAGGTTTGTGTCATTCTCCGCCACAGTGAGGGACATGGACACCTTCATGCAGTACGTGGAGTTCCTGTGGGCAGAGAGCAACGCTGAGGTCAAGATTCATCTTTACATGTCATACGCTACATCACAGAACAATGTTACATTACAGAAAATAAGACAGTAACACTGATGCTACCGCTCACACTGAAACAAGTGGAATTTTATGTTTGCTCCCTCTGCTAACATTTCAGTTATTTTTATCCTTTTCCATCCCCCCCTCTGCCTCCCTTCCCCTCCCCTATGTTTCGGGGTTAGCAATAACGATGTGTTCAGCAGCTTTACCGAGTCAATGACTCACACTCACGACCACTAATGGATTTATGGGGGGAGTCAGCTGGGCCTGGGAATGCTAATCAGAGAAGAGACAAATGCTGAGGGGGCCCTCACTACATGACGGAAGGGAAAGCTGCTTGGTCATCACAAGGAGTTAGTCCCCACTGCACACCCACCCGTCTCCCAGCAACCATCAACACACTTCACCTCAAATGCACACTAGCTGGCGGAGAAGGATGTCCCCCACTCTCTCTTACTGTGTTATTAATGTCGTCAAAATCATCATTATCATCAAAGGCACCATCATTTCAGCGCCCATCACCGCTGACACAATGCCATCCCACTGCACCCGCCTCCTCTAAAGTGACTGTGACAAGGTGTTCTCTGCAAAACTCAAGCTACATGGCGAAATGTAAGCGGACACCTTTTCTGGTGCAAGTCTTTCCACAAGATTTTAAAGCCACACTGCAGGGATTTGGTCACATTTAGCCCCAAGAGCATGAGCAAGGTTGGCCAAAAATGTTGAGGTATAAGGTTTCATTTCATCCCAAACATCACCGATGAGGTTAAAGACATGGCTCTGTGCAGGCCAGTGAAGTTCTTATGGCATACAGTAAAAGTATGTGGTAGCACTGGACATTAAATCAAATGTTTACAGCACTTCCAAAAAGGTGAGTTTTAAATGAGTTCTTGAACATAGCAAGAAGTCACTGATGTGTTTAAAGTATCAGAAGAAGGGGCAGCTATGGAGAAGGCCCTGTTACACTGGTTCCAGTCCTTAGCCCTGAATGGTGGGGGCAGGAGGTGTAACGGAGGCTGCAGGAAGCAGTGTGGAGCTGGAGCGGAGGCAGCCTGGTTATGTAGGGCTTTGTTAGTGAAGAGGACAGGGGTGATGTGGTCACAGAAGTTCTGGATGTACTAAAGTTAATTAAGAACTTTGGACAATGTACCATGGATCAGAGGGATGGGCAGAAGGATGCCTCCAAACTGTTGCCACAAAACTGTGAGCACACTGTAATCTAAAGTATCATTAGCTGCAGCATTATGGTTTTCCTTAATTTGAAGTAAGCGGCCTGGTCCAAACCATAAAAACAGTCCCAGACTGAAACCCCACATGCTTTTATAATGTCTGTCTGTGTTTTTATCCCCTGCCGCCTGGCCCAGCCTGACTGTGATGTGACTCGGTCAGTCACTCGGCTGGTCGAACGGGAGGCTGTGCGTACAGCCATATGGGCTTTCATTTCATTTCATTACATTACATTTACAGCTCACCAGATGCTCCCATTCACTGTAAATGACAGGGTTTCATATGATCTACTCAGGTTATGGAAGCAATAAGGGAGTCACCTCTCTCGTATAAACACCTCTGACCCCCTGGGACCATAAAACACAGATGCAGACACACACACACACACACACACACACACACACACACAGACGCACATGCTTAAAAGACAAATGTGACTACATGCAGCCATGGAAGAGTGGGTAGAGATAGTGATGAGAGGAGCAGAAACAGAATAGCTGCTTGGAATGGGAAAAAAAGAGATACTGTATACCTCTACATACAACACAGAAAAGGACTAAAAGGGCATCTGGAAAATGCTGTAGGAAACAAAAGTAAGATGTAAGATATTGCAACAGAGGTATGCCCTCTTGGTGCTGAAATCCAACATTATTGACTCAGTGCCTTGTATCCAGAGAGTACAGAGTGGGAAGATGTGATGCTGTGGGCTTACAGAGTACACTTGGATAATATATTTCTTTAAAGAACAAATAAGACCAAGCAAACACACATGGACACATGCACGCAGATGTAGACAAATTTGTACCTACAAAGTCCCCCCCCCCCGCCTGTTGATGTAATGGGAAGATGATCAGAAATGACCTCTCACAGTTGTGCACCTGAGCCATTAAAGTCCCCAGGGAGCCAATGGGAGACATCTCTACATGTTAAATATTCACAGCGGGCACCCTGTGGCATTGTGGGAAGATGTCAGTGGTGGTGCTTGATTGATGGACAGCCGGGGGTCGATGCATCCTGCAGTGTCTTTCACGTCTGTCACATTCTATTCAAGTGTAGCTGCTTTGGATATTAATCTGCAGCTGACGTTAGCTGTAATTCTCCACACATTATGATCCCACACGTTGGATAATGCAATCATGGGAAGGAAATGCACGTGGTTTGACCCATTCCAGAACACAGACTCATTACTAGAATTATTATAAACTAATTGATCAGGTGAAACACAGAGGGACTGTGGCAGTGTGTGCGTCAGAGATAGAGCGAGGCAGAAAGATTGATGGATCTGAATTGATGTTACGGACCTTATGTGAGGTGACACGCAGGGGAAAGGCAGAGAAAGAGCAAAGGAGTGAAAGAGAAGGAGAGCGAAAGAAAGCACATGGAGATTGCTATGTAAATGAATTCACCTTCACATGAAAACTGGCGATTAGACTTAAATTTCCAGACAGAGAAGGACAAAGATAACTATTCACACACATGCACACGCCACAGCAAATACACACGTTTATGCAGCACCGAAAGACACACACTTCGGTGTTCTTCCATATCTCTTTCTGAGAAAAACATCTGGAGGGCTTCAGTGAAAAGCTGAACTTAACACAGAGGGATTTACCTACATTTATAGATAGTACACAACATGCCCAGAGCAATTGGAAACTATCCTGCCATATACACAGTGCCATCAGAAGGTATTAGGGCAGTGACACATTTTTTGTTACGTTGGCTTTTGTACTCCAGTGCACTGGATTTGACATGAAACAATGGCTATGGCTTTAAAATACTGACTATCAGCTTTAATTTGAGGGTTCTTACATCAAGATCAGATTGAATTGTAATACGGTAAATTCGTTGTAGCGTAGTGTGTGGTCCTCATCACTTCTAAATAGCCCATTGCATCACTACCACCAAGTTTTCTGCTTGCACTGATTCTCCATGTATCTCATGATGACTGTGATGTCGTGGTCAAAAATATCTGTGCCTCACATAGTCCTGGGATGAAGTTACATTTTCCAGGTGGTGCACATTAGCTCCCGCAGTAACTCTGGTCCTTTGACAAAACCATAAATATCCATGTTTTCCTTATGTGGTAAAAAGATGGAACTTTTTTAGAGGAGAACTGACTTCAAAATAAAGGTAAAGAAAATGCATCAGTTAGCACATTTAACATTTTGTAGACATTAACAATTATTTCACATATCAAGGATGCAAAATAATAAAATCCACAAATCTGAGCAGCTAACAATTGTTAACAGTGGCTGCTGGACATCACTGAGGTGAGTATCTTTGTTCTTCAAGTACATGTGATGATTTTCACACCCTTGTCTATTAAAAATGACACTGCTGTGGAAAGTGGTCTTGTGTTAGACCTCTTTTTTCTTACTGTCACGGTGGTATGGAGTGTAGCATTACATGTACTTATGAATACACTTTACTGATTTGTTTCAATATGTTTTAATTGTAATTAAAGGGCTGATGTTTCACCGTTTTTTCAAAATTTTAAACCCAAAAATCCATCGTGAATCTATATAAACGCAGGTGATTGAAGCCGCTGAATTAGGTCTCTGCACTCATTTACACTGAAATAACATTTTCAAAATGCAACTCATTGTGTGCATGCTCATTCTAAAGTGCTATGCAGTTCAGCTCAGTTCCAGCAGCATGTAATGTGCTTTTAATTGCATGCATTAATGATGACATTCTTACAAATGAGTAACTCATTATGATTTGGGGCTGCTATACACACTGATCTGCCAGTTTATTAGATACATATGAAGTAATTTGAATAACAAATCAATACATCAGTCCTGCAATAAAGCCTACCTTTATGAAGCTTAAATATCCAATATTTGATGATAATAAGTTAGAGAGGCGCTGATTCAATTATTTAATCAGATGGTTGTGTAGTATTTGTTCATCCCCAGTAGTGTCAGTGGGGGTCGTTATAACATTCGGTGGCATTCAGATGTTTGAGGTTTGGATAAATGAGGGTCTACTGCATATACTGTATGAAATCCGAATTGGGCAAAGAGGAGATGAGGGTATATTGTTCCTCCCTTTGCCTGCAGGGAGTTTTAGAGGAGAGTGCTTGGGTCATATGTGCGAAAATGTGTGACTCAAAAGCTTACTCCCTAACAAAAAGACAATTGATTTCAGCTCAGAGGCAAATCTCTCACAGTGTTTTGATTAGGGCATCAGAGAAGTTTGAAATCTCCCCAGAACAACGCGAGCAGACTGAGTAACACAGGGCTGGGGGCACTTTTTTACAGCTCAAGTGCTCTACAGAATCACAGCATGCTTGTAGTGGAAGACATACTCAGATCTTTTATTTAAGTAAACGTGGCAATACAACAGTGTACAAATACACTGCATTCAAAATCTCGAGAACAAAAGTTTTAGCATCAAGATATCCTTAAAGAACCCCAAAAAACAGCAGTCATGACAAAGAATTGTCCATTTCAGAATCATTTCACATCATGTGCACTGAAACTCCGTGGTTAGTACTGTACAGCCTCGCAGCTAGAAGGTCCTGCATTCCACTGTGGGCTGGGCCGGGCCTTTCAGTTTGCATTCCCTCCCTGTGCTTGTGTGGGTTTCCTCCGGTTTCCCCTCCATCAGAAACATATATATTAAGTTAATTCTCTTGTCACTGCCCTTGGCCAAGGCACTGGCTCAGAGCAGGAGCTGGTTCCTGTGCGCCGCACAGTGGCTGCCCACTGCTCCTCAGGGATGACTTAATTGCACAGATCAAATTTCACTACTTTGTACTGTGTGTAAGATTGTATGTGACAACAAAACCTGATTTACATTTGCATTTTTTACATTTATGTAACTCTAAAGTGGCTGCTAGTAAAAGTTGGGTAAATTTAAACTACTGTATATAATGCTGGGTCTCTTAACCTACAATGAGATATCATAACTGTATATAGTATTACTAATCTAAGTCTGCAAAGTATCTAGAAACTAAAGCTATCAAATAAATGGAACGGAGTAGAAGTATAAAGTAGCTTGAAATTGTACTTAAGTACAGTACTTCAGTAAACTACCTCCAGTGCTGCAGTATGCTCTGAACTTCCAAACACAACTATGAATTGGAATAAAGGTTTGCTAGAAAAAATAGTCAATAATCAAAGATAATATTAATTTATAGTGAGACAACACTGGAAAGTGTTCATGCCAGATGAGCCCTACAGAGTGCCGTAATGAAATGAAGTATAGGCTGGGGTATCATTGCACACAAACACACTCCCCCCGGTCACACTCAATGTATCCTGCAAGCCTCTCTGGGTCTTTAAGAGGCCTTTAACTGGGTTTATTAAAAACTCTCTGAAATGAAGAGCTGCAATGAGGCGTTAATTGAGGGATGTTCTCCACTGTAAAGGTTAATAAGTTACTGCCACATAATTATGCATCTTGTATTAGGAAGAGTCTCTCTGCAACGGCCCACTAAAGTGTGTGTGTTTGTGCGTGTTTGTGTTTTTGCATTCAGTTAACTCTCTTTGTCTATATATCTCCCCCTCCCACACTTCACATGGCTTACAGTTCACTGACTCTGACTCTTTCTCTCTCTCTCTCTCTCTCTCTCTCTCTCTCTTTTTCTGACACACACAAACACAAACACACACAAGACAGTATACCCAAGAAATTTTCATATAATACAAAAGTTTTTGTTTTAATAAATCATCAGTCATGGGTGAATTTTGCAATTAACTTACTCTATGTCTGCTTTGAGGATGCAGGCATGATTTCCATGATTAAAGGGAATAGTTCACAATTTGGGGAAATATGCCTTTTTACTTTCTGTGCAGGAGTTAAGTGAAAAGATCCAGACTACTCTCATCGCCAGACAGCAATAGGCTTAGCTTAGCATATACAGAGGAAGCAGGGGTGATCAGCATGTTATTGCGCTTAACTCTGCCGTAATTCACAATTTCTTTTTGTGTTTGGATTAAAGGGTGATACAACATGTTAATTAGTAGGTCTTAGCGTTGTTGGTAGCCATATTCAAAGACTTTGAAGAGAGCCGGGCTAGCCGGCTTCAGGTTCCAGCTCAATACTTAATGCACAGACATGTGAGTTGTGTTAATCTTCTTATCTAAGTCTTGGCAAGAAAGCAAGTAAGCCCTTTCCCAAATCGCTGATGTATATCTTGCAGAAAAACAGAAATCCAAAATGAGATCACTTGTTAAAGTGAACTTTGAGATGCATCATTCCCGGCATTCTCCTACCGTAAGACGCAGGAGTAGAGGCCGGCGTCCTGTAGGTCAGCAGGTCTGAACCAGATGGCATCCTCCTCCTTGCTCATATGTATGCCGTCGAAAGAGATGGGCTCCTCGAAGTCACTGTGGCCCAGGCCAGAGCTGCGGTACCACATCAGGCTGAGGCCCACACTCTGCGCCTGGCTGTAGTTGGCCCGGATGTAACCATAGAACAGAGCGCACTTCAGCCGCACCGGCTCACCCTGCAGCACACGGTACTTAAGGTAGTCCACCGACCAATCTGTACAGCCGTCCACTAGAGACAAACAGAGAGACATACATCAACACATTACTGGGGTGTGTGTAAAGTAAATGATTAAAAAATAATACAATATATATGAGCACAGGCAGAATTAGTTGCGGTGTAATAACAGCACATTCAATTTACAGCAAAACAATACAGAAGTATTATGCATCTTCACGTCACTTTCAAGAACATATGAGAGGGATGAAGATTACTAGTCATAAACCACCCACAATAATCCTCTTCTTACTTATTAGAGGGCATTCACTTAAATAGCTTTATTGGTAATGGAACATTAAGCTCTGTACAGTTTGTATGTATCCTTTTTGCTGAGCGACGCCTGTGCTTGACAACCTCCTCTCCTCTCCTGCTTCCTTGATGCTGCTCGCACATTCAGGGCAAGTGTGCCACCTCGGCCTCTGCAGAGACAGCTCAGACGCCATCCTGCAATGTCTAAACACGCAACCACTGTGAAATTTCAGAACGAACTGTAAAATATCTCCATAAATGATGTCAGGCTCCGCCAAGTGCTGAGGGTGCGCCACAGCTCCGTTGCCAGAGAGTGCAAGCTGAGTTCATTAACTGGAAATACGCCTCAAGCTCTTGATCCAAGGTGTGTTCTTTGTCTAACATTTCTATGGACAGATATTTCTCCTTAGGCTCTTTGTCACAGTTTTTGTAGCGAGCTAACAGGCTAGCTCAGCCTGTCTGTCTATGCACTGCATGCCACTCACTGAAGATATTCTACCCTGACTTGATCGAGAGTTTGGCCTACATGTCCACAGAGCTTAGGTTGCATAGTACAGTAAAAGTAGGTTAGCTCGTTTTACAGATAAAATCACAAGATAACACGTGCAATACAAGTGGGAACTGCATTTCCCAGGCTAATTTCTGAAATGTATACATGTAGGGTCCAGTAGCTGAAAGGGCATTTGACAAAAATCACAGACACTAGCACAGCCCCTCAGGCACACTGGTCTGTTCTAGTTCTAGCCAGCAGATCTCTCTCAATTCCCAAGCTACTGGAGGTTAACCTATGGCCAGCTATCAGTCTCTGACTAATTAGCTACCATTTGTTTATCTGGCAGGTGTGTATTAGGGCATGTGTAACCAGATAGACTGAGAGAGAGGGAGAGAGAGAGAGAAGTGGTGATGGTGTGATGAGATAAAGTAATAAGAACCCTGCTGTGTGCCAGTCTGTGAGTGATACAGAGCCTCACAGGGACAGCTATGCTTGTAATTAATACTCTTAATTACCAGGGAAGTAATGTGTGTCCTTGTGCGTGTTTGCATGAGTGTGCATTCCCTATATGAATGGTTGTCTGCCTAATTATGCCTGTTAATTACCAGTAGACTTAGCCACAAATGTGTGTGCGCTTATGTATGAATGTGACAGAAACAGAAAGTGTGTGTGGGTGTGTGTGTGGGGGTATGCATGTGTGTGAGAGTGCATGCGTCTGTGCAGGGCGCAATGTGTGAAACCCTGTCTAATTATCACTCCTAATAATGAGAGCAGGTCCCCTATAGAAGCAAACATGCACATGTGCAGTCTCATAAGTGTTCACAAGCACTCCTGCTAACTTTAAACTTTTATACAACTGTCAAGCTTCTTATGATGAATGCTATTAAAAATGTAAAGGAGCTACACATGATATTTTCAGCCACAGTAGAGCACCAGCATCTCAGACCAAAACAAATGGACGGGTTGGCCACACCTGCCGCCCTCCCTTCGCTTTCTCAGCAAGAAAAGGGCCCCTGAACACACAGCGAGATAAACCACAGAATAAAGTTACCCTTTTGTGAACAGTGCCAAGTGACGAGGTACACTAAGCAAGAAAGGAGATGTACATTTTGCGAATTATTTTGCTGGTTGGAAGTATAGAGGTTTTTTCTTTTTCTTTTCTTCTCTTTTCTTTCCTTGTTTTAATAAAATTATAGCTATTACTATAATCTGCAGAGTGACCAAAAGTCCATGTAACATAATCATTGGCTTGCTAGCTATCCTGCTAATGCTAGCTACCTAAAAGAAGTAAAATATGCTTTATGTGGCTAAAGTGTGGGAGTTTTTCATTTTTATAATGTTGTGTGGGAGGCCGTTCTCCACATTACGCCATAATATCTTTACATAATAAAAGTTGTTTGCTGCTATATTAATGTGCAAAATCTCACATATAGAACCTTAACGTCTGGGAGACGAGCTGTATTTTTTTCATTATTGAGCTATATGGTTAAATTATCAACTAAAAGCAAGGAAAAAAAATCTTTTGCATTACTTTTTCAGAAATGGCAGGATTCACTTCCATGTTGTGCATCTCTCTGCTGTGAACATTTATAGATAAAATATGAGCTAATCATCACAGAAAAACTACACCACAGACAGACTATTCCTCCTCTGACATTAGAGTGAATTTCCATTGAAGGCAGCAGGTGAGTCCTCTGCTCTCACTGCATATCAATCTGCTAATCAGCAGGGACAGCAGAGGCTTCATTCAGCCTTTACTTTATTCACCCTCTACACCGCTAATGGATATGACCTCTGCCTCTCTCTCTCACGCTCTCCATTTCTGGCCTCCCTGCCTCAACAAAAACTGTTTATTCTAACGAGCCCGCATTCTGATTCACAATGAAACAAAACATTTTGTCCAGTAGCGGCGTGCCTGTTATCTGCTTTCACCGTGCAGATCTGCAGACGTGTGCAGTCCAAGAAACAAACTCCCAATGCATAAGGACATGCACATGTAAAAACACAACGAGGAGACCTTTCATTCCTCGTGGACCTCCCAATGGGAATTGTCTAATGCAGTGCCCTTTTGTGGTGGAAACCATATTTATGTCTGAAACTCAAAACGGTTTTATCAACTCAATTAGAGGCTGACATTTCCCACATCCCCACGCTGGGGCCGGAAAATCGATGCTTCCCGCTGGAGGAATACTGCAGTCCTCACCTCTCACTCTCTCTCTGCTGACAGCACTTACACATCTACTCGCACAAATACAGAATCTCTCACTTTTCCTTGATGCACCCCTGGGACATCTGTAACATACTGTAAAGGATGTTTCCATACGGACATATTCCCACATGACTGAGGGAAACTGGCCTCTCCTCCAGCGAATCTCACTGCAGCACCGTAAGCTGCAGCACTCCTTTACTCTGCTGCTGATGCTCTAACACTGCTACATCACATGGTGTGAATAGGGCATAGGTATGGCTGGTGCAAGGAAATAGCAAGGTGTGGAATGTCAAGCTACAAGATCTGTGTGTGTGTGTGTGTGTGTGTGTGTGTGTGTGTGTGTGTGTGTGTCACAGAAGCCTTGTCACACTTGTCCATCTTACCAAGGCAATAAATACGGACCCCTGAGCTGCTGTAAATTTATCCACATTCATTCACTCACAACAGCCCAACCACACAATCACCGAGTGACCTACGTGTCACCTGCATCAACTCCTGTTTTTCTTTCCTCCATAATCAAATTCCCATTATCCTTTCCAGCATGTAACTCGAGTGTGCCTCGCCTTCCTACTTCCATGTCTCTCCCTGGATCTCATGTCGCCCTCAGTAGCTGGCCTCTCTTCTCTCATCACTACCTGCTCCCCTAATGAAGTGTAATTATCAGATGTTGGGTGGGCGGCGGGGTTCTCGCAGGCAAGGCAGACATTTGATGATATGTGGATAAGGACTCTTAATAACTTTCTATCGCTCTCATTCTCTTTCTCTCCTCCTCAGTTTACGCCCACTCCGCATACATGATTTCTTATCTCCCTGTCCAGCCGACTCCCTCCCTCTGGCCTGGCGTTGATATTTTTCCTCCTCCATGGCCTGTTTGGCGATTTCTAACTGATGTTTAGAACAGTTATGAATAATTCTTTCAGTACACTGTAGAATGTATTGTCTGTATGTATGAAACAGATCATTACCTTACACAACAAACAGCTTGTATAACCAATAACCCCAGAGGCTTAGAAGTGACCCACAATGGAAATTCACCTATGTAGCGTTGAAAAAGGCTAATTATGTACAATAGATCTCCATGGTTTTCTGGCTCCACAAGTGTAGGTACTGTGGCTGAGAGCTGTGCTCACCTCTCAAGGTAATTGTGCAGAATCTATAGTAAATGGTTCACTGCACTAGTAAGCCCTGGGAAAAGATAAAAACACTCCCTATAATCTTTCTGCAAACTGCATATTATTCTCCTGTGCTGCACATGTTGTTGTTGTAGGTCCTTTATACTGAGATAATATGTGATAGATGGACATATAGAGAACAACAAAATATCGTTGCATCAGTCTCATTAGGCTCAGGTACTGAATCACAGTTGGCTATGTTAGGCTCATTAGCTTAATTCCATCATTCTTCCTCTACTTTAGGTCTCAAGGTAATAAAAGATCAGTACAGTTGACTACAACCTGAGTCATGCAGTGGTGCAATCCCAACTGTAAATCACTGGCATTTATCTGACAGTTCCACCGTGAGTGTTTCTTTCAGGTTGGAACTCGATGGCCTCAAAATAGAGGGAGGTGTTCACACCATCTCACCTGGGTGAATTCCATGTTTCTTTAAATGTGTTTCCATCAACATGTTTCTGTACGAATATTGAATTTGAGTGCAATAGAAACTGACCTGGTGAATAAATCATGGCGTGCAAGAAACATTTGATGCAAACATCACTCAAGCTGCCCCTCCACCGAAGAGATGAAAAGCAGCAGCAGACGAAAACATCAGGTACAGTAAGCGTGGATGGATGAGGAGACTGGAGCACTCCTCAAATTAACAGATGAATAACCAGAAATGCCATTTTTCTATCATGTCTACATATTAAACCTTAGAACATGTGAAGTGTTAAAAATCATCATCATCATCCAAACATCTTCATCAGTTGTAAAGTCACAAGAAGTCACTCAATACGCACAAAAAAGTCACATGATCAGCGTATCACCTGAGATGTTAAAGTCACATGACTGCTGAGATGTCACTGAAGTGCGCTTGCCAAAGGAGATGGTATTCCCACCAGCTTATGGTCGAAGTGGAGAGAAAAGCGTTGGCAAATGGCTCCACAGTCAGACTTAACCAAAAATGTTTTGTCCTTTGATCAAGATCTCAAAGAATTGGAGCAGTAACGAAGATTCTGCTGGGAGAATAAATTCCCCTTTATGACATGAACACTTTCATGAACATTATATCTCAGTGTAATCAACAATACCAAAAAATATCGCACATAAGGAGGAGGAACAGCATTGGCAGTGTCAGGTTTTAATTGTCACGCTGTACACCCACATGAAGCTGATTGGGTGTTACAAGTCAGCTGATAGCCACAGCTGTGAATGAGACAATGATTGTGAAGCATGAACAAAACAGCTGATGCCAATCAGCTAATGCAATCAGTGCTCTGCCTCTGCCTAGTTCTAGCCTTGTTGCTTGAAAAACTTGTTATGAAGCTCATGAAAATAATCGTTCTTAATGCCAATCATGAAGCGTATGAACAGAACATGATATCAGATCCATTTGTGTGAATACTTCCATGGTAACTGTCAAATGCTTCGGTTCAGATGGAAAAAAAAATGGACTATTGTGAGCTCAGTGACGGACCCTTTGAAGTTGAAATGCCGCTTGCTGAGAGATTCAGCAAACTACAACCTGATAAGGAAAATAAGCTTCTGCGTCATCCATCTTTGTTGTCTGGTATCCACAACAAACAGCCCCAGTTAATGTAGGCTGGCTTTGTTCTGGTCCTAGTTGGTCTTCCTCTGGTCCACTGGGGGCCAGCATCCGCTTTAACAGGAACTGACATGGCCTGAATTAACAATAACACTCGAGAATTTCTGCATGTGAGCTGAAAAATCCCAAACAATCTTTAATTTATTAGTTTTCCAAGTCAGAACCTACGTAAGCTTAAAGGTTATCTTTGCAATTCCTAACACGATAAATTATGTATACATGTATTATACAATATATCCTTCACTGATGCAGGGCTGAGTATGTTTGTACTTAGCACTCACTTGTTCTCTTGTATGACTAACTAAATTGACATCTGTCTTCTTAATCTCTCCTTCAGTGCTGTGCCACTCCATATTTCTCTGTTTCGGAATCATTATCTCTCACTGACAGTTCACCATTGCTCATTTATATGCAAATGTAGACCAATACTGATAATTTCTCTCTAAAGATGATAGTAAACTACCTTTGGTGTTAGTCCAAAAAACAGAGAAAAGCACTCTACTTCGGATAACTCTACTTTCCTTTTGTCTTTCTGTCTAGATTTAACTTTAAATAATCTCCCAAGTTGCACATCTGGTATTGTCATCATGGTATAAATATTTTCTTCCTTTTGTGTGTGTAGCAGTGATTTTGAGACTGTTTTCTTTCACAAATATTTACCTCACAGAAACCAGTCAATCTGTTGCAGAATCTGTAAAGTTTTCCAGCACCAAAGGTTGCACCAGTAAATAAAGCAAACAAGCAAAAAGCATCTGAGCCAGTAATACCAGTCAATTTTTTTGGTGAAGCATGAAATTCCCTACTCAATCTTACGTCATCTGGCAAGTAGTTGTCGAGTTATTTGCTTCTGACAAAATGAACAGATGGATCAGGCAACTGGCCATCTTTAGGCCCAGCTGCAGACATGTAACACGCTATTCCAGGCTTCCATGTCATCTAGGTTTAAACTCTACCAAGATTGCGGAAAAGTATATACATAGATCCTCTTAGTTAAAGGTTGGAAGAGCAGACTGAGAAGCAGAAAGAGACGGAGACGAGTGAAGCTGGGATGGGATGTGAA
This sequence comes from Chaetodon auriga, assembly GCF_051107435.1. Taxonomy (NCBI): domain Eukaryota; kingdom Metazoa; phylum Chordata; class Actinopteri; order Chaetodontiformes; family Chaetodontidae; genus Chaetodon; species Chaetodon auriga. Next base: position 17,473,133 of record NC_135086.1, read on the forward strand.
GGCTGTATATGCAAAACAAACACGCAGCGTGTCTGGCACGCCCGCTGCCAAACATCTACCCACCAACCTAAACCCCAACCTGAGCGGCCCAATGTCACAATAAGCTCCAACTGCTATGGTTAATGTCGCCTAAATCTGGCTTCTTCTGCTGATTATTAAGTAATTTATCCTGTATTTGGTTCTTTTGCAGCCTTGTCATTTTGTTTGCAGAAAGTTGCCTCTTTGCCTGCTTGTATTCGATTCCAGCTCAATTTCCTTCGTAGCTTCTCTCATCATAGGTCACAGAAAATATTCTCTTGGCGGGCAGGGAGAGACGTGAGGCGAAGACACTGAGTACGGCGAAAGGGGCAGATTTGTGGTGGTGCTCTAAAAACAACGGGACGAGTTACTGCAGTTTGGCAAACAACCGGTATTTTAAATCCTTTAGAGCCCAATTGCTGCAATTTGCGTCAAAATCCTACTCCTTCTCCGGGTCATAACACACGGACATGATACACATAGTTTTAGATTCAGAGTGACTTCCAGGATAAACTCTGATGTACATTGTGAATAAACGTCCATGAAGCCGCTTAGAAATCACACAAAAAAGACGCTTCTCATTCGAATCAAAGTGACCCAGTGATAGCTATCTGTGCATCTCTCCCTATACTGCAAAGTGCAAATAGCTCATTTCACATTCTTTTACAATTTCCTGAAATTCCTGTTCACATCACCTCAAATCCTTCAAATTATGGCCCCTGTAGTTTCAAAACATAGAACACGATTATCCCTTAAACAGAAGTAAAACAAAAAATACTGATAGGAATTAGAAAGTCATTAATGTTAACTTATAGCTTGATGTTAAAGTGTTTGTCGACTGAAACATTCATGCAGACACTGTTTGGAAGTGTCCTGTTACCTCAATCTTTTGCAAATGTGTTTATTCCACTCTGGCTGATTTACTACAATTTGATTATGTTCCAGACTCTGTGTCTGCAACAACAAGTCTTTCACACTTAATCAGAGAGGGATGCTCTTCTCTTCTTTTGGGGGAATCTGTTATATGGTCTTGGTGTAGCTCTAATTTAAACATTTGGTAACACTGACTTTCTACTTCCAGGAAGGCTGTAAACATTGGCTGTGACACGGCAGGTTAAATAAGGCCTGCCCCAACACTCTACAGGCACGGACTAAGATGGCCACCACTACTCGGGATGTTGGTAATGAGTAAATGTATGATAATGAACCTTCTTAATGTCTCCTATAATGGCTGCTATGCTCAAATGGCTGTCTTGCATTACCTTGTCTTTTCCTCCTTTTCCCTTTATTTCATATCTATTTCATTGCTTTCTGTTGTTGCTGTTGTGCAGGTTGAGCTTGGAAAATTAATAGCTGATCACTCCGTATTCCTGTAAGTCGAGGCCATTATCCCACATCCTGGCCATGCCTGCCTGTGTTAACATTAGTACAATACACTCATCATATCCTGCTGTATCCTGAATTAAATCAATGTTTCTCTTTATCTGCATCTTGCTTTTTTTTCCTGGCATCATTTGCCATGCATACAATGTAAATAGTGCTTTAATGCACAACAGTGTTGCATTAAATGACTGAACCTGCACCTGAGGACCACAGACAGGATCCAGGAACAATGGGGAAATGAAGTAAATCTAATTTCTGGCAGTAGATGTTACCATTTGCATACATATTGGCAGAGTAATTTCAAAGGCAATGTGAGGCTTTGAGAGATAAACCAAAAACAATACCTAATAAAAGTGAAGCAAATCCTCAACAACGAGATTTACCCCACAGACTCTAAGCAGGTGTTCAGAAAGCAGGCGAATGTATCGGAGGCTAAAGCAACTACTAACGTAAAACAGGCTGGAATCTGGAAGTCGACATACACAGTACTGAAATTAGTTTATAAGCAAATCGTACAAACTTTCAAGTTTGCCTGAAGGTGACAGTCCTGTTTCTATTGTTTCATATAGAAACCAGGGTGAATTTGTTGCCCTTGACCAAGTTCAGCACAGCTCACTCAGATCCTTTTAATAACTCTCCAATTGACTTCAAATTAACCAGAACCCGTTATAGAACAGAAATTTCCCCTGTTGTGTGAGAAAGGGTGTCACCGAGACATTAGCTTTTTGACTTTACTCTCTCTCTCTCTTCCTCCCTCCCTCTCTCTCTCTCTCTCTCTCTCTCTCTCTCTCTCTCTCTCTCTGTCTCTCTCTCTCGCTCATCCTTTCTTCCTTTCTCTTGATGATAAAGGGCTCTTTTTAAGGAGAACAGAAAGCTTGTCAGGATTTGGCCAGCTGGGGAAAGTCATTTGAGGCCCAAATTGATGCGCTCGGGACTCTCAATAGTATCTCTCGAATAGTGGGGGCAGGATAGAGGGAGACGTGGTGGCCGGGACATTGTTCATCGTAAATGGTTCTTTATTCATAGGCGAAGTTGGGAAATGAGCAACACCGTTCATGGCTGCTGCTGTACTGGGGAGGATGGCCATGCGTAAAATAGAACACTGAGAAACAGGAGCCTTTAATATCTTAACAGCTAAAAAGTCTACAGCTCTCCTACATCATGTGCTGTTTTACTGGCGATGGGAACACATGCAAATAAAGTCTCTATAAGTTGTAAAGTCAAGGCTGTGTGTGAACACCATCCATCATGCTGGCAGGGTGTGAGCAGGCTACATAGACATGAATCCATACACAGCCTGACTGCCTGTGCCAAGCCCCTTGGACCATGACTGGGAAGAAAGGCCTGAAGGGAAGCGAAGCATTTCAAATCACAAGATCTCCAAATGCAAAGTGTGTGAGCGCATGTGTTTTTCTGTTGGGAAAATCTCTGTGTTTGCCTATGCAGGTGTCAGTCCGCTGTGTAGTATTAAAATGCCAGTAATTTCTTCTCTCTCTGTTTTTTTTCTGTGTGTGTGTGTGTGTGTGTGTGTGTGTGTGTGTGTGTGTGCGCGCTCTCCATTGTGCAGCTGTGATCCATGAGATTCAGGCTGTGCTGTCACTCCGCTAATCTCCCCCAGTAGAAATACAGCTTGGAAAATGTCATCTGAACATTCCGAATTGTGTTTACACTCGCTGCAGGTTCCATCGCTTCTAATTTGACAAGTCATTATCACCCATGCTCCTCTCCCTCTTCCCTCTCGCGGTCTGAGACACAAAAAAAATAAAGAGGAGGAGGAGGAGGACTGAAGGAGACAAAACAAGGGCATTAAATTCAACTCACAGACACACAATTGTGCTCTCAATAATCAGGTAATCCCAACACCTAGGCTAGAATAGGGAGGATTATTCTTATTTTCATTAATTTACATAGGCTATTTTGCTTCAGATGTCTCTGTAAACTTCACATCTTTCAAGAAGTAATTCCCTAAGGCCTGCTTATGTTACTAAAATACAAAAAAACTAGACAGAGAGCCCTCATGGTGAAGCTGTTGGCTGTCTGGTAAAAAGCAGCAGCTGGTGGCTACATATGTATTGGGGGAAGCACATGGCTCTCCACACCCTCAGGCCCACAGTAAAGTTAGCAGTGACGAGGACTGCAGTACAGTGGGAATTCAGTATTGGGCAGAAAATGGTGGGCCAACTCACACAACAAGTCCTCCAAATTTAACGATAAAATACGAATCTGGTCCACGGCCTGCAGGACAACACATGGAAGTTTTTTTTAACATCTGACGCCATCGACAGGCCATGTCTGAACTCGATAAAATCTGTTCTTTTTAGGATTCTAGCAGGCACAGGCTGTCAGTAAACAGACTGCATTGATAAATCCAGACAAAAATCGAGCCCCCCCCCCACCCATCCAGAAAAAAGCTTCCTGAAACTGAGTTGTCGTCTCAAAAGTTTAGTGGGCCATTGGATTTTATATCCTCAGGGTTTGAGAACGAGCATTTCTCATGACCTCTATTACCAGGCACACAATTTACAGTCTGTGGCCCGAGGGGGTCCACAATACCAATGTAACTGCAGACAGGGACACACAGAGGAAATGGGGTTAAACACCAGCATGGATGGTTAAGACTAGAGTTCTGGTTAACTGTGCCGATCCCTGCAAATCAGCCCTTTAACTCTTAACTATGACTTGATACCTGGAGCTGTCCATGGTGCTGATATCTAATATACGAGGTGTTCTGATGAAGAGGTATCTTTCTGATGAAAGGTGATTCATTCATCTGACACATCAAGCTTTATATTGACTCAGTATGTATATATATAAAGTGAAAGTTGTGTATGTCCACATTTGTTTCTGCCATCTGTTTGACTGGAGAACTGAATGCTGTTTTTTTTGTGGTGTGTTCAATACATTTTTGGGAATTAAACTCATTTTACTAAAACATGACTTGGTGGTGTGACGCCTTGATAATTGGAAGCAAAGTGAAAGAATCCACTTCCAATGTCAATCATGTCCATGGCTGAATAAGACATGTGATTTCCTGCTGGGTTTAGTGCTTTTCTTTACTCTGACCTCTACCACGAGTAGAACCTAATATTAAATAAATAAAACCCCACATCTTATTAAATAAATAAAACCACAGCCATGGTCGAATAAGAAATGTGATGCTAAATCAAGGTGATAGCAGGAGAATTGACAATGAGAGAGAGGGTGGGTGAGGGATGGACGCAATGACCCAACCATCCATCCAGTCAGTAAAGAGACATCTCCAGTGGGAGTGACAGTCGGGGCCAGAGGAGTTAATGACACTACTGCCCTAGGCTTAGACCCACCATGCCCATGACCATAACACACACACACACACACACACACACACACACACACACACACACACACAGCTCAAATGAGTCCTGTTGAAACTCCTGTTTATATCTGCTGTTTTAAATGATTTCACCCGCTTCACCTCATCCATTCACCCAACGCCGTTTCCTCTGCACATCTTGTTTACTTCTCGGTTTTCTCCGCTCCTCTCTTTTGTTGTTGCTGTTTCTGAGGTGTTATCAGTGTGTTAACAAGGTCAGGGATCCGCAGAGAATGACCACTTATGTAACAAGATAAACCACTGAGATGCGTCTCTCATACACAACAACGCGGTTTAGCAGCGCACACATCCACGAACGTGCGTTACAGCACACACAGTATGGTGTTGATGTGATAACTTACTTTTATTACTTACACCCCTCCCCTAAAAGCCCCTGTTTCTGCTTCCTCACCCCCATCTCTCTCTCATTACAGGAACCACAGGGGGGACGATGAAGCTCCAGTATGATGCCCCCGCTGAGTTTCACTCCCTTGGTTTCTTTCCATGACACCTTCCGGCTTATACCCATCATCGATCCTCATTCGATCCTCTGTTCATCCCCTTGTACTCGACCCTCATTTAATCCCACCCTTCAAGCTCAACCCCTCTCATCCAAACATCCCCTGACCCTCATCCACCCCCCACCGCCGCCAACCTCATTCCAATCAGCTAATTTTCATACCCAAGCAGTGTCTTTGTTGTAGACAGCTAAAGAGCAGATATGAAGATAAGAGTTGAAAAACAAAATGAAAGAACCACTGAACAGCACATGTGTACGTGTGTGCGTGTCTTGTGTGCCAGCTCTGTATGCGAGAACTAAGAGCGTATATGTGCCATATACAGTATATGTATTACACCACTTGCATTGAGGGAGACGATAAATGAGTGCTGAAGATGAAAGAACATTTTCAATTAAGATGAGTATGAAGCCTGGATCATTAATAATGCAAAAATCATTACCCCCATTACGATAGCGCCCCAGTTTAAAGACACTGTATACGTTCATGTGTGTTTGCATGGCAGCTTTTTCATGCAAGTATGCGTCCAGTGCGTAAGTAAAATGGATTCCTGGAGTGCTTTGGAGCCTATAATTCATTCCCCTGAATGGCAAAAAGGAAAAAGCTTTACAGCTTCTCAGAAACCTGCACAGCTTGTGTGTGTATGCTCATACCGAAAGCGCATGCTTTGGTGCACTTGCATGCATGCGCAGGGAGAAGAGAGAGCAAGCGAACGAGAAAAAAGAAACAAAAGAGATGAAGACGACAGAACAGTCAGATAGGCAGACTTGTCCGATGCATTCTTCTAAAATATTTATGCAACTGGAGATTTCTGTCCCTGATTCGGAGTCCAATTAAAGCTCATCTCTAAATGAATGTGCTTGTGCAGGAGCCAGGAGGGGAGGCAGCAGCAGCCTGCAACAGCACAAAACACAACACTGCAACTCTGCGACTTTACTGTATGTATTTCATAACACCATACTGCACACCTACAGTAAGCACATGCAGCAGTAACACAGAGTGGGAACATAAACACAGACACACCATCCTCTTGCATGAATGCAACACAGTAACCATACAACATCATCTGCTTATTCACTGTGCTATGCTTGTGCTGACATTATAAATTACTGCCTGCGTTTAATGCAACAGCAAACTCCCGACATTAACCTGCTAGCCAGGAATTAAAGCAATCCCCTTTACGTCTGAAACTGCTGAATTATTCAGTAACTCGCCAATAAGTAGCGCTGCTAGAGAGGACAGCGCCTTTGGGTGGGCACATCTAAGACAAATGACACAGATCCTAACATGCACTGCTCTCCAGTGGCACAGACATTAGTCTCATGAAGGCACCTCATAAACATCCAGGAAACAATGGGAGAAGAGTGATTTATGGTGACGGAGGAGCTGAACTCAGCAACAGAAATCATACTGACACAACACACATAACGCTGACATAACGGCGGATTGTTCCTCGCACTCGTCTCTGAGCTCCCTGCTCTTCCTCGGCCTGAAGAGCAGGGAGGGCAGTGCCTGTGCGGCAGCTTTAAATAGGAATTAGCAGCGTTTCATTGTGATAGTGATTGAGTATGGGTCCCAGGGGTGGGTCTGCTCATTGTTACTAGGCCTTGTAAATCTACAGTAATCCTCCCAGTGCAGGCCAGAAACACACACATGAATACTGTACATACACACATGCATATAAACATTATATATGCTGTGCTTGCATGCTTATTTCTTTTGGATGGAAAAATTAATATATTAAGAAGTCCACCTCAACTCATCTTCCTGACATAAATGGGAGAATTCTCATTGATGTGGTGATTTTTAAATCAATCACAAAATCTATATATTCAGAACTCTGTGTCCAAGTTTGCCTCCTGCGGTCTGTGTGAGTATGATTTAAATGACTATGTTACACTGAGTTTCGCCGTCTACTATCCATTCTGCACATTTCTTAACATTTGGCCTCCACCCACTCATCCACCCACACAAACACGCAGACACATGGTTGGTGAGACACAGTGAGAGTGCAGAACTAGTTTGCAGCTTGCTGGCTCTATCTCTCGCAAGCTTCCCATGGTCAGGGTTCACCTGTCTCTGCGCTTTACATATTTTCAAATCGAGCACCAGTTTGAGAACTTTGCGGAGCCCGGCACAAAAGATCACCGCGAAAGCCTGATCAGCCAGGGTTGGTGAGGTACTTCAGCCTATGCTGGAGAGGTGAGAAGAGGCAGCTGTATGGTCCTTGTTACAGTACACAGCAAAGAGGATGGCAGCTTCAGAGGAGTAAAAGCCACAATCCATTAATCCCTGTCCCTTAGGGGTTGGGACACACAGTAACTGGCATACCAAATTCATCGTGTGGTTTCTGAGCTTAATTTCGATCCCAACATAAATCAGCGAAGGACAAATAACACAAGGAGATAGAGAGAAATGGACACATACAAAAGAAAACAGAGACAATACATTCAGTAGTGGAAGAAGTAAGATATTCAGATCCTTTATTTACACAAAAGTAGCTATATAAGAATGTAAAATGTACTAAATTGTAAATTCCAAATTAAATTAAATTCTTACTTCATTTCACCACTTGGGGGCGGCAGAAACAAGTTGTGAAAAAAACACTGTCATTTCATCACCTGCGATGCTAAACTTGTTCACAAACAGTTGCTTATTTACACATCCAGCAGTTACAGAGCAAAATTATCATTCATTTGGAGTCATGTTTTTAGCCACTTGGTCAATGTCCAACATTCCCTCTCTTTTAGCTCTGTATTTGGGCTCCACCAACTCCTGAGGGAAATATTTGGCTCTTTAGCTGCACAACTGTGTTCACAAGCTAGCGTCTGTGAAATCTTAGCATGGAGCTGTCAGATAAATGTTGCCTTCGAGAAGTATGAAGCAACATGAAATGGAAATACTCAAAACTGTACTTTTTGTGCTTGGTTATTTGTAGTTATTCTTTTAGTTATTTATTTGTAAATGTGTAGTGTAGTTTCATAGTCGTACTTTGGACCTATCCTTTTCTCAGAATAATGCAAACAACGAGAGGAAGTGAAATCAATTTCAAATATATAGAAAAATGTATTGCAACACACGGCCCTGTGTAATTTGACCCCAGTCGTTTGAAGTGCAATATAATGTATTCAATTCAGAAATATAATAAAGTAATAAAACCAGCAGTCATCTATTAGCATGCCCTGCCCTCATATTTATGTGCATGCACTCATCTGTGCCCACGGACACACAGAGCCAGTGCACCAACCCACACTGAGAAATTGTATCTGCTGCTCTCTCAGGCATGCACTTTATATACTATATTCATATTTAAGCACACAGTGGGTAAAGGCTCCTCTCTGGAGCACAGTAGGTGTTGTGGAAATAAATAATTTATACTAGAATCTAATTGCATTTTGTGGCCCTGAGCGCCCCACTAGACAATCTACAATACTGCTCTAATGGCAATAGTCCCCAGTGTATGTTGGAGGGTGCACTCACACACACGCGCACTCACACACACGCGCGCACTCACACACACACGCATTAAAAACTGGTTTATGGACTCAGCACCTGTGAAGCTCTCACACATCTGCAATCTATGTCTGTGCACCAGTGGCTTCTCATGTATGTCTATAGGTCATGGACCTGTGTGTGTTAACATGTATGTGTGCGGGCCTGCTCACATATTCAAAGGAAGCAGAATAAACTGAGTCTCTGACAGAGTCTGTGAAGCATACAGTAGTGTCACAGAGGACAGAGCGCACCCTTTCCGCTTCTGCTTATTGACCGGAATGGTTTTATAAATCCAACATGAGAGGGTTTTGAGACCAAACATATGCACATACAAACGCATACACAGACATGCTATAATGAACTTACATAAGTACATCAGCAAGGGATGCATGTATCCTAAACCATTCAGCTTCAAGAACGAGCACAAATAAAAACGCAAACATAGAGATAACTAAATCTTCTTTGGGCTACAGGCCACAGAGATTAAGTATTGTCCTCCAATCAGGGCCTTATTGACAATCAACAGAGCCAGACTTGTATAATCTGAGAGAAAGACCAAATCAATATCCACCACAGGCTCCAGCACCTACCACTCAGATGAGGGTTTGACCCACTCAAACAGGAGCCTGGAAAAGCTCTATCAACCCCGGAGGCCAACTAGCAGACAAATCCCAAACCCCTCGGTTTTAATAAGGGAATCAAAATAATCGTAAGAGCACAGGCTGGCCTTGGCTTTGTTTTGGGCCGATGATGGATCGTGTTGATCGCATATCCCTTCATACACACAGAGATAGAGCAAACAAACAGATGGTCACACAGTCAAACATCATTTTCTAAAGGTCGAGTTGTTAAAACAAAAGAAAACTACAGTCCATAGTGAGTCTATAACAACTTGAGTCTGCTGCAGCCCTGCCTGTGTCCAAGCCTACTGCAGGGCTGCAGAGGTCCACAGAAATCCCTTTAGGATTACCCACTATGGCTGTGTGTGTGTCGGTGATGCACAGTCACAGGGTGGGCTCAGTGCAGCGCAGAACTCCGATATGGTTTTCTGCTGGCACATAGCCAACATTTAAATATGAATAAATATGAGGAAAAAATCAAATAAATAAAAGGAAAGCAGGAAGAAATAATCCTGTTAAAGATCAAACAGCAGGCTCCCTTTCCCCTCCTCCTGCCGTTCTCTGCTGCCTCAATTTTTCTTCAATTTATACCTATATTCCGTAGCTCGTCTGTGCTTCCACCTTTCTCTCTTTCCCCTCACTTTCCTAACTCGTCTGCTTGGCAACTATAGCTTCACATTCAATATTCATTTCTAGTTCCCCGCGTCCTCTTTTTCTCCATCTTTTCTCCCGCTCCCCCCCATCTTCCATCTCCTTTTCGATTTCATGGCCAGCCATATCTTTAATCTTGCTCTTCCCCCTTTTCCCCTGTCCAACGCTCCCTCGCTGCCCTTCCTCCCTCCCTCTCTCCTCTCTAGTGCAGAACTAAATGGAGATTAATGAAGGGAGGAAGATGTGTCTGTCATCCAGACAGTCTGATGCAGCCACTACAGTCAGTGAAGTACTGGATCTATTCAAAACACACCAGGGAAGGCTGTGCACTAATACTGCTCCATCTGAGAGGAACTACAGATTAGCTCTCTACTTGTATTTAGATTATTTGTAAATATTAACCATACCACTGAAGCATGCATTCCTTTCTCCAGTAATATTAAGTGTTGGCATATGGGTTTTCTATCCTCCCTCTCTCTCTCTCTCTCTCTCTCTCACGCTTTCACTTTTATCCTATCATTGTAGGATATTCAGAGCATACCCCAGTGTCTCATTTCCTCCCTAAGTTTAAATCCTGACAACTGACGGCCGCTCGCTGCTCACACGCCAGTCAAACAGCTCTGATAAGCCCCGCAGGAAATTGACTCGTATTTTAGAGCTTCATCTCCCACATCACATCCTTCCACCACCCATCATGCCCTTGGTTAGAGGTCAAGCAGCTTTCACTAATCTCATATGCAAATTTGTACATGGTACAGTGTGAGGGCGGCGTAGGAACCATGTCCATAATTCATGAGCTATTACAGTGACAAGTTACACTTGTGTTTGAACACAACTTTGTACTGATATTGGCTTTTTTAGTACAGACAGTGTAAAGTACAAAAGAAGTCTTTAAAAGCTGTCATTTGTGTGTGAGGTGTGTGTATGTGTGCGTATTCAGAAATGGATGATGGCAATTAAAAGCTCTGGATTTGCTTGGTCATCTTCCAAACACATCCTGGCCTTTCTCCATTTATATTTCCATGGTATTACCATGCAGTCACCACCACATGTGTGTGTGTGCTTCTGTTGGTGTGTGTGTGTGTGCATGAGAGAACAGGGGAGTGCACTCATCAGAACACATTAAGCAAACAACTTGAATTAAAAACAAACATTCTGATGAGGATGATGCATTTAGTCACAAGGTAATTACAAGCATCAATTAAAACTCATCCACAAACAGGCCTGTGTACGCCACGTTTAACACTACAATCAGCTGCTTAGACCCACAACTCACTCACTTATCAAGGCTCATGTAGCCTGTGTGGATTAGCAGCTGTTTATGTGTGCCATATATTCATCTATCTACTGTGCTTTATTCCTCAGCCTGGCTGGATGGTGCTTTCAAGGCGCAGACATCTCCTCTGGAGTTTTTCCGCAGCAGTGTGCACAGCAGCCAGGGGAACGCAGCAGGGGGACCGGGCTCATGTGACTCTACTACTGGTGAGAAAGAGGAACAAAACTGACTGGCATACACGGCTGGGACTGCAGTTAAGTTGACAGGAGGACTCCTGTGAGGCTACTGCAGATACGCTTGGAAGAACTGGAACTGAATTACATGAAAGCATCTGCCCAGTTAAAATGGGTTCCAGTATCTGCAGCTGTTTTTCCAAATTCACAACAAAACCAGAGCTTAGTCACGTGGACTGAAATGACCTGAAATCAAAGATGCTTGGATAGATAAGGTGACCTAAAAAGCTACAGGAGAAGCCGATGGTTTGAGGCAGGGCAGGGCAGAAGCCTTCCTTCTGTAATTAAAAAGACAATGCTGACATTCATGCGCTTTTAAACAGCTGGTCTTCAATCTGTCAGCATATTCCTCCAATGGTGTATTTACTGGCCACATCTACAAATGAATAACCAGTGAGTATTTCAGCTTTGAAAGCAATTATGACGGAACTGTGACTTTATTTTTCTCACAACCCTCCTCCTGCTACTTTCTTTAAAATGTCACTGCGAGAATCGACATCATTAATTGTCTTGGAGTGATCCCTTCACGCTACATCCCCCACCTCCTGTTCTTTTTTCTCTACATGCCTTCATCCCTCATCCTAATCAGCCTGGGGGTAATGCCTCTGTCAGGTCTGCTCATCTGTGACTTTTACATGGCAACTGCTGGGACCCTGAACCCGACTCACATTCTGCACACCCACAAAAACATACACACACAGCAAGCATGAAAGTCTACATAGAGCCAGCCCATATAGTGTATTAGCATCTCATGGGTAGCAATGACTGTTGGATATGATGAGGCTTTACTGTAGGCTTGCAAGCCTTACATAACAGGAGTATAACAGCATCAGCTTATTTCACACCAAACCTTGCATAACTGTCATTTCTTTCCATTATGCTGTTGATCACAATGAGATAATGAGCAATTAAACTTTATATAAGTGACAGGAGGTGGGAATGATGAAGGCCAGAGTACTGTGAATAGGTCTTATGACTAGTAAAGGTTTGTTATAACACAGGTCTCAGCAGTTCTAGACATTAGTCATATAACTTATTTAAACTCACCAGCATCATTGCTGATTTTTAAAGCATACTGTACTTTACAGAAGTCTAGCAGGGTAGCAGGATGATTGTAATAAATACGGGTGCATTCCCTTATGAAACTGTTAAGGTTGATAAGGTGGCATGATTGTGGATCCCTTCAAAACCAGTCAGATCATTTAACTGCTCATGGTGCGCGCCCTACACTGGACTCCCTGTATCTCAACAAAGAAACTGAGGAGTACAATGTTACCATGACAGATAACGGCGATGAAAGAAACTACAGAGGCCACAAGAAGCTGAAAAATAAAGTTGAAAAATAAGAATCTGTACACCTCACAAAATCAGGCCATGTCTTTCTCAAAGAAAGCAGATGGCAGGTTCATCGACAGACCAGTGAAATTATCACCTCTTGAAGCCTCTGCAACACTCTTATCACCACCGTCTGTTCTCTAATTGAAGGATTAACCAAGGCGAGGCCTGCTAGCTTCAGAGCTACGTTTCCAAACTAAATCAGAAAGAGACAGGGACAGCAAGTTAAACACAGTCAAGGGGATGTTTTGTGATTACCAAAGATGAAATGTGTCCTGACATAAAATATGTGAAGCCTGGAAAACTGCTATCTTCCCATTCATCTTTCCTTATTTACCTCAGTCGTTTTTCTCTCTCCATGCAATCACAGCGCTGCCTCGCTATCATTTTATGCATCATAATGTTATATTTTTGTGCTACTTTGTCTTTCACTCAGCATACACTTCCGTCTCACTCATATGCTAATATTCTTTTTTAATTCCTTTCTGCCCTCCCTTTTACGCAGTGTTCACTTTCTCATCCACCGTGTTAATATCGGCATTCCTCTAATTCCCCTCCCCCCCCATCCTCTTTCTCTCGTCTTCCCATTCCTCTTTTGATCTGTGAGCTGAATTATTCCATCTTACCCGGGCTTTTAATTCTCTTGATTGAGCCAATTACCTTCTGGCTGGATCAATGTGGGAAAGGTAATGATTTAAATGGCTGCTGCAAAAAGCCACATAACCACTTCAACTGGTGCAAAAGGGAAAGGGAGGGAGAGGGGGGAAGAGAAGAAGGAGGAGGAGGAAAGAGCAAAGGAAGGTGGTTTAGCAGAGGGAGGGAAATGAATATCCTCTCTTTAACACAACCGTGCATGATTCAGCATGTACGTTTAAGTGCTTCATTTTGTGTCCCTGCCTCTACCTGGTGTACGCTACAATGTAAAACCATGCAGGGGAGGCAGACTGTGCAAACCCACTTTCCTCAGGGATTATCTAAAATGTATGGGCTCTGTGGAAACTGGGTCAGTCTGATCCTAAATGGTGCCATCGTAGCAGAAACCCACTAAGTCAATATCCTTCAGTATCCTACAGCACCTCACTCGCTTGTCATCCTACCTCTCACATGCACATCATCTAACATATACAAACCCGAGCGCACACGCTTGCATACTGTACATGTGCACACACAACCACGCACTTTTCCCCATCATTGCGACTTGTCATCTCCTGTTGAGTGAGCTGTCCCATCCTATTTGGCCTTCCTCCTATCTATTATTGATGTAATGGAGCATTGTATCTAAATGCAGCTCTGCCTGTGACAAGCACTTCAGCCCAGAGGGAACCAGGGAAGCAGGCCAATGGCTGCGAGCTCCTACTGGGTTCGCTCTGGGGGCCAGTCAGTGGATGGATGAATGATTGGGCAGGTGGTTATCTTGGGCTTGGACTTGGCCTGACACAGATATTTGTGGCAGAGAACTTTCTCCTCGTTCGTATCATCTCAAGCCATTTTCAAACATGGAATATGGAACATAGCTGGCTTTTTATGTTGCCTGCTCATTATGTAAATATTCCACATGGTTTTTGTTTAGACAAGAAAATCTATATAAAGAGCTGCAACCTGAGAGGGAGCGGAGTCACTGATGGAAAACGGCAGGAAGTTAAAAAGTTATTAGAGGAAGAGAGGAGAGTGTTCTCCCTTCTCTCACAAGCTGCATCAGTGATGGATTTTAAAACCTGTTTTGCAGTTGAAGCATTAATAAATGGTCTGTGAGCATGAGGGACGCTCAAGCTGCTTCTCACTGTCCTAGTATCCAACTGATAATGTAGATCCCTATTTGCTGACATGTTGTATACTTGCTGGATCAACTATGAGATGAAAAATACATTGTTTTAGTCTGACTGGACTTTAGAGTAATATCCTTAACAACTTAAAATGCACTCATTTGGTGTTTCATGCATTAAAATGATTTTATTTTCTTTGAGCAAAAGGTAATTGAGTGATAGCATTTATTTATTTTAAAAACTGTTTATCCTGGGTTATCAGAGTGAAATGCCAAATCTGTGGAGCACTTTTTTTTTTTAATCTGATGGAATTCATGTCTGACTTGTTGAAAGTGTCACAGAAATGTTAAAAGCTCCGATCCAGTAAGATTACCTTTGTGGCTTTTACATGAAAGGATTCCAGTGCTGACATATCTGAACGGGGCTTAGCATGCAAAAAGAGAGCTCTTGCATCACTCTAGCTAAACATCAGCCAGCAGAGTGATTTAAGATAATGAAATTTACATATAGACAGAAGATTGCAGGTCATTTTTCTTTCTGAGAGGTTGTTCACAGGTTGAGCATAGCAGCAGAGTTCCAAGCGTTTGAGAGGATTAGCAGTAAAGGACAGAGGACTAATGTCTAGCCCCAAGATACAGCAGGGCTACAATAACCAATGAGCTGCCAATGGCCGATCCTTATTTAATTAGCACTGTTTTTAATTACTCAAAGCAAATGCAAAGTGACTGACAGCAGTAATCAGTTTAGTGCTCTGTCTCTAACACATGCCCTGTCTTTCCTGCTGCTTACATTTGTTGTATGGCGCGTGTTTCTCACTGGTAATTCATGAGTGCTTGAGTGCGACATCAGCTAAAAACTCCAGGAGAGCCACTCAGTTCATTCAACAGGGTGATAATAGGCACAGACGAAGACTCTGAGTGTCAAAGAAACCACAATACTTCACCATGAAATAAAAGAATTCAAAAAATGAGATGCTTGAAGGGCCACATCTCACACGTAAGAATAAGTTCAGTTCTCTAGAGCTGGAATTATTACTTACTGCTATCTTTATCTTTTATCATCCAAAAGACATAAAACATCACTACTTTATACTAAAGCCACATTTCCACCATTTTTTTTACAGTACCCTTGAAACCCATACGAACATGTACCCTTGATCTGCTTAGTGTTTAAATGAAGGTGGGGTTGTTAACGGGACTTCGAAGCTATCCTTTTCCAGCAGTTGGGAAACAACAAATGAGACTTTTTCTTCGAAGCTGCAGCATTTCTTAACTGACACACTCTAACATGTAGTGTACATTTACAGCCAGACTTACTGCTAACCTTTTCCTCTGCTCCACTCGCTCTATCTCACTCACTCAACCACACACTTGCAACGCACACACATTAAGCACTAAGCTACTCGCTTAATAACAAGAACACAATGGGGGCCATCAAATGTTTCGTGTTCTTTCTTCTTAGTATGGGGTTGTTTATTACAACAAGGAGGAAAGCTTTGGTTGGGGAAAGGCTGCAGGCAGCAAGACAAAAGACTGCTGGAAAAACAGGAGACTGTGGGAAATCCTACATCAGAGCGCAGATGACGAGACGGCGACGCTGGTTGCTCCAAGTCTCTCTGACCAATCATGAGCCTGCAGTGTTCTACTTCTTTCTATTTGAGGTGTGTTAGGAACACCGACTGGAATTCCATCCCTGCTTTCTGATCGCACACCAGCTAAAGTAGCAGCACCTTTGCGGGCCATTTGAAGTCCAAAGTCCATCTGAGCCACTTAACTGAGGACAAGGAGGCCAACAGTAGATTTGGTTACCACAGCAACTCGAGACCGGTTCTGTCTGGGAGGTCAGTGGTGATCGGTTCCCTTCAAGGGAGATGATGTTGAAGGGGCACTGGAGGCTCAGAATAGCATAACTGCCTCTCCAAGCTCTTCACTCTCTATCTCCGTTGAACAGGACTCTCCTTTTTCTGTCCAGGTGTATAATAAACTGTTTGTAATTCTCACTGAACTTTGTACACCTATTTCTCTAACTCTCTTTCTTGCTTCCTTGCATCTTTTCTTTCTCCTGCTGTCATGAAAATAAATAGCAAAATCGATTTTTCAAGTGCACATTCAATATCTGCATAGATATAACTTACTTACAGCGAACCTTCAGTATATCTCTAATGTGCATTGATAACCTGACCTTTTAGTCATCCCCGGACTGAGACTAAGAAGCATGCAGAAGCTGCTTTTAGTATCTAGGCTATACTCCTTATATGGAACAGCCTGCCAGAAGACTTTTTTAAGATCAGCATTTGCATAATTACATAAATCAGACCGACTTAAAGTAGTTTTTATTTCCTTGGAAAGCAAATAGCTCTACACTGAATCATACATAGCTCCCATGCTAGCTATTTTACTTCACTGTATCATTTGGTGACAACATTTTAAATCTTTTATTAGTTTGTTTCTTTTAAGCATCATGTTGATATACAACTTTTTTTTGTGTTTTATATGTATCCCCCTGCCTTTCTGTGTTTTACAGATTATTGTAGGGCTCGACCTGATAATCCAGCTATTCGGATATTTGTTTGTTGAGTAGGTTCAGAGTTGAACTTAGGGATTTGGATATTATTTCACCAAAAAAGGCGTATGAAAGCGATACAAGCTCACAGTATCCATGAGTCTGCTCCAAGTGCACCAACGCAGTCCCTCAAGCGGGTGGCTGAGACAAACACGAGCTCAACCCTCCCTAAGAGCTCGCAACTGCTCAACACTTGCTCACTGGCCATGCTGACTTTAGAGACTTTGGATGGATGAGGCAGGGATGGATAGACACTGCCTGATGTCTCCCCTCCTGTCCTCCTGTGCGTTTGTGTGTGAATATTCATGTGTGATTCTCACTGACGCTTCATATTTTTCTGTCTGTAAACATAAATCGTTAGTTGCAGCCCTTATCTGACTGCGTGTATTGCTGCCTACTTAATATTTATATGTCCTTTCAGTGGCCGTCTTTGCTTTAACCTACAAGATCTCTTGCTGAGAAGATATTTAAAATTGAAATCTGCAGGAGTTTGTGAGGACATTACCCAACAATACATTTTCCTCTTACGTGTGCACAAATGCAATTGTTTTCTTTCATTAATTCAGGATTCTACTGTTATGCATAATCCTGTTTCGTCTCCGACCCAGTCTCTTATTTTTCTGTCCACTCTGCAACTTCAGGACATTCGCTCTTTTAGCAGCCCTCGTCTGTATTCAGCATCCGATAATCCTGCAGTACACATACCTCCCCACCTGCCTGCCTCCCTGTTTTGCATTTTACCCCACTTTCCAACTTGCCCCTCTCTCCCTGTCAGCTCCTGCCACTCACCCTCAGATGGCAAAATCCTTGTCATATTGTCACATTACAGGAGTTCAGATGCTAATGGATGCACAGCTAATCCAGCTGCCGGCAAGCCTGGACCGGTGCCCATACCCGCTCTGCCCGGCTCCGTAACAGCTGTGCCTTGCTCAGTCATGCCAGTGATGCAGCGGGGATAGCAGGCACCGAGCAGTCAAGCTGGTGGTGGGAGGACTGGATGCTAAAGTGGGCATTATAAGGGAGGGCAGGAGGCCTTGAGATACGGTTAGGACTGCAGGAAAAGATATGTGCTGGACAGGAGGGAGAGTAGCTGTATATACTGCATGTACTGAAAGAGCTGAAGATACTGACTGGAGGCGGCAGGTCAGGGAAACAAACTTGAAGGTCATTGTGCAACAGCTTCTCGATGCGCGGCAAGACGGAGGCTGTGGCTGTACCCTGAATTAACATTTGGTAGGTTGTTTTTTTTTTTTCAAAAAAAAAGCAAACGAGAGACACAAAGAACAAGAGAAAATTGGGATTCACTAGAGAAAAGCAGATACAACCAGTAGCTTATTGAGCTGTGGATGTGAATGAGCCTTGGCAGGCGATTATGGTCATTACTGTCTCCTACAATCTTTCTGAAATAGAAATTTCCCATTCAATGGGAAGGAGGGAATGTACTGGCCGGAGCATTTGGTGTTTGTTGTGAAGTTGTTCAAACAGCTCTTCCATCCATTAGAGGAGGAAAATTGGTTTGCCTATAATCTAAGTATAACACCACTTATCAAAAATTTAAAGTGAATTAAAACCTCCTCCTTTTCAATAAAACATCTGCCCAAAAGAACCATCCCATTAGTGAAAAGCGGGCATTCAGATACTTCAAAATAATTCAGCTAATTTGGCTGAAACGTCGCGGTTCAATTATTGATGAATGAAACCTACAAGAGCAGGGGACGGAGGGGGACACAGGAGTGGACTGAATACATGATCAGAGATATGAGGGCTCTTTTGGGAGGAGGACACAATAATGATGAGCTTTAGAAGAGGTTGATGAGAGCGTCTACTCTGACGCTAACAAATTTGTGTGTCTGTGTGTGTGTGTGTGTGTGTGTGTGCGTGTGTGCGTGTGTGTGTGTGTCTTCGGAGGGGTGCTTCAGCCGTATGATGGATGGCAACATCAGGCAAATGCTCTGTTAATAGATGAGCACAGTACACCAAGATCAACTCAACAATCACGGGGAGCTACGATACCAGCAAACTGCTCTGTTAATTTGATTGGTGCATTTTGGGAGAAAATCAAACCTAAAGCAGGGACGGGCAAATCAAATTCCAAGATTGAAAGAGACTTTAACAGACATCATTTGTTACAACATCAGGAAACAGGCTCGCAATCTCTGATTTTACAACCAGCCTGGGAGCAGAGACACAGGCGGCAGCACTCGCATGAACACACAAACTTTCATCCCAATCTTCCAGTGTGTAAAGAGGAAGACCTTTGACCCCCGTTCTCAAACACAGCAAAGTTTGGAGAGTGGATGCAGAGCCTGTGTACTCAGCTCTTGTGCACACAACGGTTCGCCTCATGTCTGTGTGTTCACGCTGTTTACCTTTCATTAGACGAGGTGATGTGTCTATTACAGCGAAAGCCCTTGAGTTCTAGTAGTATTTCTACTCTAATTTACCGCTCGCTTCCCACATTTAAAAATCTAACAAGAGGAATCAAAAAGAGACAACGTCAGTCCTCATTTAAACAAACAGACAGATGATGTACGCGTGGAGGAGGGATATTTTGATCATACTTTTTTATTCCTGGCAAAGGCACATCATAGTAATGGTAAAATGTGTAGTAATTTGTCACTAAAAAGCCTGTAAGACTGTATAAAATGCCTGTATTTTAAAAGAAGACTAGAAAATGAGAATCTTCTTACATCCAGTGCATGAGAGCATAATATACTTTGCTACATTCCCCCACTATAATAACAGTTCTTCATTACATCCCTATAGAGCATATGTTACAGGGGGGCAGCAGTATGTATCAGCTGTCTTAAATGAACACTCTCTGAGGAGGAAATGAGCTGTTTCTGATGTGTTCACTGAGTCTCTCTTTCTTTCATACATTTTTTCTCCTATCGCCCCTTCATGCTCACTCCAGACTGCTGAGAGAGCCGTGCGCTCACGGG
Source organism: Chaetodon auriga (assembly GCF_051107435.1). Classification (NCBI taxonomy): domain Eukaryota; kingdom Metazoa; phylum Chordata; class Actinopteri; order Chaetodontiformes; family Chaetodontidae; genus Chaetodon; species Chaetodon auriga. Next base: position 17,493,281 of record NC_135086.1, read on the forward strand.
TGACGAGTTCGCCCAACACACACCACCGGCAAGTGTGCGAATGAGATTCATAAGGTTTCTAAATAGAAAATTCCTGAGCAAATTCGAATGAAGAGAAACTGAGGCAAGAAAAAGGGGGGAACTCGAGTCCTTTCCTGTTATTGTTCGGTCTTTATCCCCGGTTTGAAGAGAGGGTCTCGAGGTCAGAGCGGTTGGGAATGCGCGCTGAGAGTGTTGAAAGGGAGAAATGCCGTCCGTCCCGGAGGAAACTCGGTGAGGCTTGAAGAAGCCTCTGAGGCTAATCTATCATTAGCATTCTAAAGGAGCTGCTGGGGCTGGGATGGAAAGACACACACCGACGTTAGCCTGGTTGCCACATTGTATGATTATTTTTCACAGAAACAAGCAGGCACGAATGTGAACAAACAAAAGTTCCCAAAAAAACATTCAACCATAGAAGCCAATAAACATCAAGAAATAAATATTCAACCTAGAAGTGCAATGACTCGCCTATTAATCAATCAGCAGCAATTTACCAGCAACTTTTCTGATAATCGGCTGATTGTTGAAGTCATTCACACCTTGTCTTACATTATCGTGAATTCAAACTCTTCGTACTGACATAACACATTTGAAGACTTCACCGTGATCTCTGGGAAACTGGGATCGACGTTTTTCACTGTTTTCTCATGTTTCATAACCGAACGATTAAAAACAAATGAACGAAAAGAATCATTAGTTGCAGCCCAAATTCAATCAATACAAAGTTTAAAAAAAAAATGAGAGAAATTATATTTAGACTAAAATAAGACTGCAAGTGGGTCTAAGAGTCTGAAATACTGTGAAAAGAGTAAATCCACATGAAGACAACAGTAAACAGAAGATGCAAAGAGAAGAAATCATGGAGGGGTAAGAGAAAGGGGCTAAAACCAAGATACCTTATTATGTACGAACAGACACCCAGGTTGACAAATACACATGAAGAGAGTTTGATCCCACTAGTCCATTGTATGGTAAACACAATGAGGTCTGTTCCAGTAATGAGGGAGCCCAGAGCACTATTGATCACATGCGGTGGATCAGAGGACCTCTGTCAGTCCCTCAGAGCCCACTTTATACAGCCGGGGAACCCGACACAATCCCCTCTCATTTACCACTTCACATCCCTCTCTCTCACCCTTACTGCCTCTGCATCGCAGCTTGTCCTCTTGATCCATTACAGAGGTCCCCCCCCCTCCTTTCGCTCACACTTTTTTCCCCCCAATCTTTTGTTGCCTCATCTCCTTTGCTTTCTCTTTCTCTCCGCTTCCATGTATCAGCCTCCTTATTTATGTAAATCCATTTGCTGTGAGAATGAAGCTTGTCTAATGTCCTGAACACTGCTGGATTTCATGCCATTTCTTCCCGGTAACGGTAGAATAATGAAAATGTAAATAGCGTTAAGCTGGGTAGCTTAAGACAACCTCTTAATGAAGGCAGAGACAGTGAGAGAGAGAGAGAGAGAGAGAGAGAGAGAGAGAGACAAGGAGGGAGAGCAGAGGCATTTTTAGCTTCAAAAGAGTCCCAACGTCACAACATCACATACAGCAAGCCACTGAAGCATGTGTATGGGAACCAGCTAGAGAACGGACATTATAGGAATTCAAGATGTGCGGTAAGAGCTGCCTTCAAATAAAGCCTGAAAGCCTTTTCAAGTGACATTTCAAATGGTATGCTCTAAACACCATTCATGTGTTTTTCTCTCTTCTTTGTTACTTTAGGCTTAGTTGCCAGTCACTCTTGAAAAAAAAAATAAATAAATAAATCCCAGCTGTAATCTGAGGAGGTGTTTATCAGGTTTTTCGTTTGCCTCACTCTGAAGCAGCTGTCCGTCAGAGGGATAAACCTAGTATTTTCTGAGCGTTGATCATATCAATATTCCCACTGCCTCGAACGCTCACGTTGCTTTTTACACATGCGCTTATCCAGGAGAGTGAGGGGGAGGGCGTTATGTAAGAAGGGATCCAGGAGGGCTTCCCTTGAGCTTTGGAGAGAAAGTGAAAGGAAAGAGCAAAGGTGACCTCTCATATGCAGCTGACGAAAAGATTGAGTCGGGAGAAGGAGAGGGGGAGGGGAAAGGAAACAGAATAAATCAGAATAATTAGTGATTTCAAACAGTGATTAAAAGAGAGAGAGAGAGAGAGAGAGAGAGAGTCAGGCAAAGGGAAACAATAGAGGCACAGAAAAGAATTAAAATGTGAGATGAATTCAACTGAAAGAGAGGTTCTGCTTTTGTTTCAGGAATACTTTCTCAACAGAGGTAAGTGCTTGCTGTCACCTTTACAAACGTCCCGTGCCTCTTTAAAGATTGTGGATCTACATAGACCACAAAGCAGCATGTGTGTCCTTGCTATGCTGCTCAACCTTGGGATAACTCTGCATTAGCACATCAGGCTGTTAAGTCAATCCCAGAGCTGCTCAGCCAAACAGACCAATGGCTTGACCTTTGATTGTAAAAGCTTGCCAGGCTGGCAAGTTAATCCCGGAGCGTAGTAGGCCAATCAAGTTGTCAGGACGGGCTCGCCGTCAATAACGCATTTAGGTCAAAGACAAAGGCATGGAGAAGACCTGATCATCTGAAGACATACCTCCACCAAACCGTTGGATATAAATATCATAAACAGTCAAAGTTTCTATCTATATGTATGCGCAAAGAAGCTTCGCGCTTTAAAAAAAGTATGAAATCAATGTAGGATCGAGGAGTTTGCTGGATAACTTGTTGTAGCTGCGTTTTTTATTGATCGCCATCTGAGCTCAAGCACTTGACAACATGAAGCAGCAGAAAGGTTACTGTGCAGTCACCAGAACCACCCACATCTGCAGTGGCACAGAAAAATGAACTCGGAGCACAGCAACTAGACAGGAGTGGAAGAAAGAGCGTCAGCGAGGGGGGAGAGGGAGGCGCCGTGGCAACGAGAGGGGTGGAAAGAGAGCGAGAAATGCAGAAAAGATCGAAGGGAATAAAGAGTGATGGAGAGAAACAGAGAGAGGGAGAGACAGAGGCAGACAGGGAGACAGCACTATTTACGGTAGATTAGTTGTTATGGTGATAAGCAGAAGGGAAAGGAAGGGATGAAGTTGTCAGGGTGATGGGGCTGCACTGGGCTACTAATGATATGTAAAAATAACTGTGCTTAGATTTTACCCTACCTTTGCAAAAAAAAAAAAAAAAAAAAAAGAGCTACCACACAGACACACACAAACACGCTCAGATGAATACACACAAAGACAAAGCAGTCTGTTGAAGCGGGCTCTTCTCATTAGCATTTGGAGACACACTCAGATTCCTCCCTCACATTCTCAGCATGGAGATCACTTTTTTTGGTAAGTTTTTGGATAATGAGCGACGGTAGATAGACACACACAAACACTGGGGATGTGTGTGCGCGAGTGTTTACTCCTATGTGTAGTGCTTGTAGTTGTGTGCGACTGAAAGTCTAACAACAGCAGCAGAGAGCATCTCACTTTGACAGAAGGAGATGGCAGAGGACTGTGGGTAATTGTAGTTTGAATGGCCTGAGGGGGTTTCTTGAATGCTGGTCTTTGTTGCTTTGCAGCCTGCGGTGGAACCGCAAAGGCATCTGATGTGATCACTGTCATCAAACACATCTCCACATGCCAAGTGCCAACAAATAATATCTCTCACGTCAATAAGTACACACACTGTGTGCTGTGGTGGAGTGTAACTAAGAACGTTTACTCAAGTACTGAGCTGTACTACAACTATGACTACTTTTACTTTTGGTACTTTAAGTACATTTTGCTGATAATACTAAGTAGCAGTAAAGAATGCAGGAGTTGGAGTATTTGTACACTACTGTACTTCTTCATTTGCTTGAAGGCAGAATGAGTCGGATCTTTTAGGACTACTCGTTCTGCCTTTGAGTAAATAATCTGAATACATCTTCCACCACTGGTTGTGTCCAACATTAGAGGAAACATTAATAGGAAATTAATGGAATTTTAAACTCACCAGAAAAAATTCACCAATCAGCAGAGGAATTACATGTATAACATTGAGCAAATACACAACAGACACTGAAGGCTTCTGGGAAATTACTGTAAAAATCACAACACGCTTACAAACAAGAGCACACACCTTGCTGCTACATCACGACCATTTAATGTAGACTAAATTGCCTTGATGTCTATAAAAGCATCTAGTGGCCCTTCTGCTCGGTTACTTACATTTAATTTCCTGGTAGCCTTTTTCCAGTAGTACGTATAAAGACACTCACTTAAACACACACATACACACACACACACACACACACACACACACACACACACACACACACACACACTTACATCAATGCACATGCTGAATATTAAATTATATTTACTTGTGTCACAGACATGAATGTCTCCCCAGCATAATGGCTTCATTATCAGTGAAGGCCAGCACATACATCCCTCTAATCATCACCTCACTCTGGAAAATACGGCCTTCTTCCTGCACACACCGCCAACCACCATACACAAACACACATGCAAATACACACTACACTACATACACATACATGTAATTTCCCTGAGCATACATTAACCAGAGGGAGTAATATCCCAGGCAATGGTGTTCTTGAAATGGAAACCTTTAGGGGGAATTTAAAGACCTGCTGTATAAAAACTACTTAGTGTCATGGTTTTCTCAAGTGTGACCCTCTATCAGGCCCTGGACAGAAGTCTGACACTTATCAAATATCACTGAGAACATTTAGATGTCCTCCATATTGTTCTGAAGAACTCTTGCCTCCTTACTTCCAGACACTGATGGCTTACAGCAGAGGCACAAACCAATAATATAACAATTCCAATCTTTGACAGATGATGCAATCAACAACTTCCTTGTTCTTTGCTTCAGTAAACAAAATTACGAAACACAACCATGTACCTATAAAAATCAATGCATTATAGCTTGATTGCCCGCATATGCCGACCTACTGTATCCTAAGGCTGTGCAGCTGTTGCAAAGTGAGCAAAGAAACCAGGCTTCCTATCGACACAATGCACCATCCAGGAGCAGTCTGGCTCTCCACAAGAAAGCCATTTAATCTCCAGTAGTCTGCATGTGATCAATCTCCCAGCACAGTGTTACTGCAGCGCAGGCCATTCCTCATCATTTAGAGAGAGCGATATTGACCAGGCCAGGACAGCCTCTGTAGTGCATTTGTGTGTGCTGTGAGCCAACGGAAGAGAATGAAGAAAACTTCCCAGCGTATATAGTGCATCCTGTGTCTGTTTCTCTGTTGTGTAGTATTTGTACAGTGTGTGCATGTATGCATGTTTGTGAAAAGTGTGTGTGTGTGTGTGTGTGTGTGTGTGTGTGTGTGTGTGTGTGTGTGTGTGTGTGTACATCACAGGGACAAAAACAGCAGGAAAACAAGCATGTGTATGTTTATACCATAGTCAGCTTGTTTGCACATTGATGTCTTGTGGGCTGATACAACTGGCCATATTCTATACTTATCATCAATATATCCTCACTTAGACATTTCTGCTTAGTGGCTCACATCAAGAAAACAGGCACCAAGGACGAGCTCAGCATTGTTAATCAGCATCAGATGCAATTGGCTTATCATGGTGATGCGAAGAGAGAGACAAGGTGGATGCTGAAACTACTCTTGGATGGGTAGCATCACTTTAGACTTGCCAAGTTAAAGGTTCATGGTGATCAATCATTTAGCCTAAGACTGGCTGCAGTCATATATTAGTGTGCACAGATGTCAATGAGAACAGTTGATCTGTCAATAAACTATTACACTTCTTTCCTGCACGCATCTGGGAAGCCTCGGGGTATGAGACAGGCATGACAAGTAGAGACAAGGTCTCTCTACATCTTATTTGCGTAGGTCATTTAATCCGTCTGCTTGACAGAAAAAATGTATAGACAGGCACATCTCAGTTTTCAAGTGTCACAGAAATTGCACAAGTATGATTTGTGACGCGATAGGAGAGCGCCCTGACAAATAAATTATATCACTCACTGACTGGATATTGTGGTCCATGTCCTCGGACTTATCGTGAGGTTATTTAGGCATCAGCCTCATGGACTTCATCCCCCACACTGCCTTGGGGCCATGTCAGATTTACAGTTATCCATGACAGGCTCTTATCAGGGATTTGGAGCGGGACTTTGCAGAGTCATCTAGAATATTGGCTGTATCGCTTTTATCCCGGCTCAGAGAAACAGCAAGAGCCCAAGGTTGGGATATCACAAGTCATACACAGAGACACACACACACGCACGAGCACACACATGCGCGCACACACGCACATACATTCCTGACATCTCCTGCTGGGATCATTGGGTAGCAATGCCCTGTCATATCAGACTATGTAGACAGCAAGCTGACTGCAGTGGCTTTTGGGACACTACGCTACATTAAACCAGCAGCCACAGCTGTTACCACTGTCTGCAGCTTCCAGTCTTATCTGTTCTTACAATTCCACTTTCTGTCTGAACTTATTTTGGAACCATCAGGTACACAACAATGGTTACTCTTTAAAGGCCCAATCTATAGATTTTTGAGCATGTGAATAATTTTTCTTTCGTAGTGTAAAACATAAGTAAAACACGATGTGATCATTTGCTAATCCTTTTTGACAAATACTCAATTGAAAATAGTTCAAAGACAATATATTTGCCCTCATCAGCTTCATTGATTTTGTAAATATCTGCTTATTCTGAATTTGATGCAGCAACATGTTTCAAACAAATTGGGACAGGAGCAACTAAAGACTGGGAAACATGAGGAATGCTCCAAAAACACCTGTTTGGAACATTCCACAGGTAAACAGTTGATTGGTAACAGGTGATAGTATCATGATTGGGTATGAAAGGGGCATCCTGGAAAGACTCAGTCGATCACAAGCAAGGATGGAGAGAAGTTCACCACTTTGTGAACACATGATTGTATAAAGGAGATTAATACATGAGCTCATGGGTTGTATATTGCCACAGAGTTTACTTTAAAAAATGACAAAAAATGAAAAATTCTGTATTTCATTGTTCCACTGACTGTCAAAGAAAATAAGCAGGTTTTAATGCTTTTTTCTCAAACATTCCAGATGTAAATAAAAACATTAAAAAATGGTTATACTTAGTTGTATGCAGTATTAGTTCTTGTATTAGACTAAAACATTTCATGATCAATTCCAGAATGTAAGCAGGTTCCACTTTTGTGTAGGCTGTTCTTTCATTTACATTGCACCTTTAGTGTTCAGTCAATAATCCCATTAAAGGCAACTGAATCAACTCAAGCACTCCACATATTTACTGTAAGACAGTGCCTGTGCTGGGTTAAGTGTAAGACATAGCGAGGCTCCCATTCTTGTATTTGAGCTGAGTGCAGAGTGTTGTTTTCCACTGCAGCATGCTCACTCATCCCTGCAGGCTATGTTTAAAAGCCATTATTCCAGCTAACAGACCGGTCAGCAGGCCTTGGATGTGTTTAGTGATGTGTATTGTCTGGCTCTCTCATGACATTTGGAGTGTATAAATGGACAAAGTGTTCATGTGGTGTTTTATTTTTTTGTCTGTGTGGGATAGCAGAGGCAGCAGAGGCTGTGATGGCTGTGATGGTCGCAGCTGTGAGCTATTCATAATCAACGCTGCTGTCTGCTTATGTCCGAGCAGGGAGTCTGGGGCAAAAGACAACGCTGGGGACAGTTCTCATAATGATACCCTACATTCAACATTTGACCAGGTGACACTGATTGATGGGCAGGTAGTGCAAGTCCCAGCACACTACTCACATTCTGTACATGCCAGGAAACGGGGCAGGTTTCTCACCACGCATTTTAACCAATGTTATGTAAAACTTTAAAACACATTAGTGCATAACAGCTCTGATTTGATACATGTCTGAGGTGGGATGTCAGATATGGGGATGCTAATACTCTGTTAAAACTGTTCCTTAGTCTGTTTGGATTTAGTTGGTGAGCTGCCAAGCTTGCAAGCTGGGCGTGACAGCTGTGTGCATTTCAGAGGAATGAATGAGGTGTCATACTTTTGATGCATTGGGTTGATGATCATCTGAATCCATCAGGTTATGCTTATGTTTTGTTTTTGATTTTTGCCACAAGATTTAACCAAAAGAAAATTCTCCTTTCACTAGTCTCCACGGATGTCATTCATCCCACGAATCTCAGTCCAAGTTAGTGCACTTCCTTTCTGGTTTTACAGATCCAAGTGGCCACTTTTCAGAGCCTGGACCAAGCTCTGGGTCCACATTCTTTCAAATGTTGAACCCTCTCTGGATGTCATTTTGACTTATAACTGGGAACAGCCTGTGCTTTCAGGACTCAACCCGAAAAAGATAGTGTGCAGTTGAGCAGGGGATACTGCTTAGGATGAAAAGCAGGTGTGTTTGAGAAGACTGAAGGGAACGTTGTCAACCCAAGGCCCAAATCTGAAGAGGAACAGCAGATTACTCAGTTGACCGGTTACCGGTCGCCAAATTTTTATCCCCACCTTCCCACAGCGATCAATTTCTTGGCTGATCTCTTCTGAAACTATGATTCAGTCTACTGGATGGAGCAGTGTCAACAGGGGGAAATGTTTAATTTTGCTTGTCATTTAGTGGACACAGAGCTGGAAGCTGATTTTTTTTCCCAGGATAAACAGCTGGCAATGAGATGGTCTGGCTGTAAAAGTAAGATCATTTCACTGGCAAAACTTCTAAATGGCCAAACACACAAGCAGCTGTGCTCAGAACCCCACATAAATTGTCTTCTATGTACAGTAAGCCCACCCGTGTGTTATTGTGGGTTGATGCACATCATAGGGATAAGCTACTGTCCTGTTTCCCAGCATGCTGTGCAAAATTCATTTCCCCCATCAACCATCAACCATGTGCATGTTTTTTTAATCCTGTCCACTGGTATGAGATGTAAAGGTACTGCATTGTTTTTCAATCAGTCAATGTTACACATACATACTAATATTATATACATATGTAGATGTTTATACATACAATATTTTCAATACTTTGCTTAGAAATTACAGAAGCCTATTTGAAGTTGCCACAGTCAAAAATGATGTCTTCAAATCTTTTTTGTCTGCGGGCAGCCATGAAAATAGAAATCATTCAGTTGACTCAGAAGTCGCTGTCAAACACGCTGACAATATGTAAAAATAACCGACTGATATAAAATTGTCATAGATTCATTTTGTGTTTCTCTCCTTTCAGCAATACTTCTAAACACCATTTACTATACAGTCTGGATTCTGTGTGGTACCCCATTCTCTTTGTCTTAACAATGTTTGACACTGCACTGTGTTTGGGGTGTGCAAACCACCGGATTTTGTGTTTTGTCTGATAGTTCTCACCCATATTTAACATTCCTCAGTGTGGCTTACAGCCTGCTGAAAACTGGTAATTGGGTTTGCGAGCAGACTCCAGTTAAAGAGTCCCTGTCTTGTCTGATTAAAGTCTTGGTCTTTATGGGCTGATTTCCAGCAGAGGGGCTGGAAGGGGCCTGCTCAGGCCTAACTGGGCCGGGTCGGGCCAACACGGAGACAGTTGGAGTCTGATGGATGGACCCTGACAGCTTGTCTCTGTCAGAAACCTGCTCAGAGTCCCTGGGAGTGAGTCTCACACAGTGTCAGCATGGCCTTGGTCAGTCCACTGAACAATAACACGGAGGCGAGAGGACACACTGAGCGGAATGCCTGGAGTCAAAACCCTCATTTGTAGCAGCAGCGGATACACACACTCCACACTCCAGGTTGTGGGTCAAACACAACCTGTGTATGAACAGCTCATATGTGCATTCACAGATGTGTGTGCACACAGCACTACCCAAATTGATATCCAACTGGTCATTAAAACTATGAGCACTGCCAAGCGTGGCACAAACAATGAGGGAATAAGAGACATATGCAGCCTCCACACCTTTGGGAAACTCATTAGTCCAGGTAATACAGGCCCAAGCAGACTCCACATTGACTAATTATGGGATTTTGGAAAGCTGGGAATGGACATTGGGAGGGAAAATCAATTGAATAGCTGCTGCATCTGGTGTCTCTTGAGGGCCAATCAAGCCCTCATAGCTGATCCCCCACCCATAACTATTCAAGGCTGTGCAGTCAAATTCCCTACTCTCCCCGCAATCCTGCAGAAACAATAGCGCAGTCTCATGTGATACCATGCCCCACAAACAGTTCATCAGAAACAGGAGTCCAAACATATGGCTCCTTCTTTGCCTCAAACTTTCTTTTCCTACCCAACAACAATAACAACTGCCCTTAAATGACTTTGACCTGGGTTCACGGAAGAAGCCAGAGGTGGTCATTTGAAGTTAATTTAATAGCAGTCATGAGAGTCCTGCTGCTCCATCTCTTTCATCCACAGCACATGAAGACAAGTATCCCAAACCTTTGAACCAGAAAACAATCACCCACCAGGGGCTTCATCAGCCAATTAATCTCCTTTACCACCACATTTCATCTTTAACACAGACAGTGAACCTTCTTCCTGCACAATTTGTCAGAGACGACTAGTGCTGGAGAGAAGGAGAGAGTGAGGCAGAAAAATGAATTTGACTTGTGTTTCTTGTTGACATTGTAATGGCAATACCTGCAATATCTACACTGACGAAAGGTTGCAATACACTCCTGTACATTTAGAGGAACAGATGTCAAAAGATGGCTTTTTCCCTCACGCTATTTATATACCAAATGAAACTTTGACTGCATGCAAACAGCTTAAATGAAATCTGCATTTCAGGCCATCGATTTTCAAGCATAAATCAAAAGGAAACAATGCAGGGAATCTGTACGTATGGGGGTGGGGTGGGGTGGGGATGGGGGTGGGGGGGGCTGACAGTGTCCATGTCCCAGATTACTAGTTTAATGTGAACTTGTCTGATTTTCCACATGCCTCCATTTATAATCTTTCAGGCAGACAGACAAGCCTTTTAAGGTGCCATTAAATAGCCACGCTACCCTGTGACACTCCATCGCCTTTGACCCCTCAGTTGGGGGTTAATATTGACTTTACTGCTATCAATATTTGACCGAAGGACCCAGAGGACCCACTTGATTGATCTGATGTGCTATTCTGTCTCTGATCTATATGGAAATCCTCCACGGACCAAAACGTACAACTACACAGGTACCTCTGTGTGTGTGTGTGTGTGTGTGTGTGTGTGTGTGTGTGTATAGGCACATATGCAAGAACATACAATCACACGCGTGCTCGAAAGCAATAACATACCTTTGCAGCAACATGCATTCAAAGTCCTACGTAAACCGAAATGTCACAGATGATACAAATACCTAATGAGACACATACATGCAGTCAATTAACTATTAAGGACAGCTCAATAGTTGAACAGAAATCAACTTAAATTCTATTAAATATGTCTTTCATTGTGTTTCTGTATTCTACATCCATGTGACAGGAAGCTTGTTATGACAGTTAAATGATCAAAGCCCTCATATGCTGCAATTCAGTTGGTTAATAGTTGTGAAATTGATTTTCAGGCAACAAAATTGCTGAATCAATTAGATTTCATTGATCTTTTTAAACAGTCTTGAGTGCCTGATCAGGCTAATAGGGTGATTTCACTGACTTGAGTTTAGCCTTTTACCCATGACCTATTTGAGCTAATAACAGGTATGATTATTATCTTAAACAATTAATTATAGTGCAACATCAGTCATCTATGTCCATAAAATCATATATCAATATTGTCTTTTCAGGAGAAAAACAGCTGCTTTAAATGTTGCACATGTCCAACATAGATTCACAACAATACTCCAATGACACTCCAGTCTTTTATTAGCAGCCAGAGGATGACTCAAACCCATTACACATAAAGTACTGTGGCCTGGTCAGACTTGCATTTACAATGACAAAATCAAGCCACCTTGACAGAGATCATTTTTGAGGGAATGGAGAGTCCAAAGTGGAGGACACTAACAACGGTACCTTGTTAGCTATGTGATATAATCCAGCATTATTTAGCGTCCTCTGTCAGGGTAGGCCCTTTGTACTGCTACACAAAAGAAGAATGGTTTGCAGACAGTTCTGTGACTGAAGCTGACTGTGAAGATGCATCTTTTGAATAAACTGTGAACTTATCTCATCATTAGTGGCCAAGCTAACATGCTTGTTAACTGACAGACAGAAGGCCTGCTAGTTTAGCTTTTTCCCCTTCCAGTAAGTCTTTATTGAGAGAAGTGATGCACAATCCTGACACAGTAGGCCACTTTAGCCTCAGTACAGTTTTAATATTTTATTAAACAGCCTTACAAATGCGTCACCAAGCTTTCAGAATGACATATTTTGTGAAGTTGTACAGATGAATTTTGCTGTGCCACTTCTGGTGTGAGCAGGCCTTTCAGCTGTTACTCTGACAATAACGGGGTTTGGATAGTTTAAAGTTTGTGTCCTGTGTGAGATCCTTTCTGTTTAGTAGGTGTATGGGTAAGTGCGTCTGTATTCTGTGTCACTGACCATCGTCTTTCTTCTGCTAGTTGAAGCACATTATTCACTATGTTGCCCTTCTGCTCTTTGTGCCTGTGTCTGTCTAGTGATGGTGCTTCTTTCAAAATAAAACCTTTGGCTAAAGGTCAGTCCTTAAATCTTCAGATATGCCCACTCATACGTCTGCAGTGCAAACACACCCAGACACACGGACAAACATAAAAACCCAGTATGTAATGATGACACACACACACACACACACACACACACACACACACACACACACACACACATTCCTGTATGTAAGAAATGGGTTTTAGGGAAATAAGTGTTATCTGACATTATTTTGCCTGCCAAGTGAAATTTTAAACAGACCAAGCACCAGCATTAAATTAATCTGTGAATACTGGGTACAGAAATTGCGAAACACTGCACAAGACCTGTGTTTTCCCTATAATGGCAGCTTGTCTTGACACTGCCTGAATCCCTATATGTATTCCTGTCATGAAAAGTTTCTACCCTCAATCTTTTTCTCTTTTGACCTTTGCATTTGTTCACAATTGATGCTCAATTTGCTGGCATTTAGAGCCAAAATGAGTTTCACAGTAACCCTTGGTGACCCAGTCACTGAGCAATTGGATCATCTGGTAGCTGTCACTCTCTCAAGACTGTGGTGGGTCTAGCTAATTCTAAGAACTACAGTGTATATCTTTTCATTAATTTACATGCTGTTCACCTAAGATGTAGGTAAAAATGCTGCACTTGTCTAAATTGCTCAGCATCGCTCCTATTTTTCTGTGTGAATCATTCTCACACAGAAGTGGGAAGGGCACCATCCTTTGCAATTACCTGCCAATCATCCTTTTGAAGAATATTTTTTAAGCATGTAACACAAACGTGTGTGCACTCACATACACACCAGTGAGACACCTGTGCTCTCAGGTAGCATCTGAAGCCTGCCGAATGTTGGGGGAAGTGTGCTATAAGCTACAATGTCGACAATAAATGATAATTAAAGACTTTTCACCAGCTAAACACAGCAGTGACAATCATTGCAATTTAAGACCTAGACTTAGCAGAAGTTAATAAAACATCAGCATAAAAATGATTCATTTGCGTCAGTGAAATTTACCAGAAGCCTTCAAATTTGATCAGTGATGGTGCCAGTCATTGACGGTTGGCAGCTACCATAAAATGAAGACACTCACACGTGTATCCGTATTATTGCAACACATTAACATACAGTGGCTGCATGCACAGGCGTCAGACTTGAAGCCACACAAAGATAAAGGATGGAGTGCGTTAAATACCTGAGCCTCTCTTAGAGACCACTTTTACACTCCTGGACAGCGTGACGTACAGCAGGATCAGCAGAGGGCTGGGAGGTCTCATCTTCCCCCCGTCCTCACAGCCTGAAAGAGAGGTGACATGGGCAGGGAGAAGGAGGGATGGCAGGAAAGAGAGAAAGAGAGTAATCAGTCACTGCCTGCACATGAGATCAAGCACCTCCTTGTTGGTACTCCACACCGACTAAGTGTTGGTGTGGAGCGATGTTCTGTGATAGCCCAAACACTACAGCGAATAAGCACACATACTGTTGTACAAACATTTTCACACACACGCAGATACCCATTTGGACACTCGCATCAACATTTCGCACATTCCCCTGGGGGGGTCTTTCTTGTAATGATTTTCTCTCATGCTTGCAACTGAGACAGGTTATCATAGCGGGGATATATTTCATGAGAAACCATTCCCTCAGATGCTGACGAATCAATAATGAAATAATTACATGTGTAAGAAACACCAACCGCAAGCTTCATTAAAAATGGGGGAAACCTTGAAGGGAATTTCAAATTATCTCCTTGTGACTGGCAGAGACGTGGCAAATATCGCACCCATACTCCTTATTGACTCATATATCATATTAATTGATGGAGGTGACTCATTCTCTACTTCTCATCTTCGCTGAGTAAATGACATAATCTAACATGTAGTAATTACCCTCTAATAGCCAGCTCCTGAAATAGAGCTGGTGCTGCTGTGTAAATTTGATGTTAAATGGAGAAAAAAAGAAAAGTGTTTATGAGCTTACAGCGCAAGCCGTTGGCAACACTCTTCAAAATCAATCATCATCTAACTGTAACAGAAGCTTTTTTTTTTAGACAAAACAAAGAACAAACGAAGACATTAGAGAGCGACATTAAGAAAAGTTTAAAGTGTTGATGCATTTTGGAAATTGCATTGGGGAGTTGCGTAGCTTAGCTTAGCACAAAGACTAGAAACAGAGGGAAAGTGCTAGCCTCGCTGTATCTGAAGGTTAACAAAATCTGCCTACCAGCACCTCTAAAGCTCACTCATTAACACAGCTATTACTGGGTGGGGACCAGTAACTTCCTGGTGTCTCTGCTTGATGCCTTGCAACTGGTCCTGGTCACAAGAAAGTTGGGCATATAACCATCCTTTTTACACTTCAGTTTTGTGCAGATTAAATAAATTAAGTATCACATGTTAATTAGCAACCTTTGAGGTGCAGGTCGTCTGGACAGTCAGGCTAGCTGTTTCCCCTGGTTTCCACTCTTTGTGCTAAGCTAAGCTAGTTGGCTGCTGTCAGGAGATTCATATTTACAGTCGTTATTTGTGTGTGGTACCAATCTCCTCATCTAAGTCTCAGACATATAAGCGAATAAGCGCATCTCCCTAAACCTCACACTTTCCTTGCAAATTGGCTTAAGACCCATTCCCTCATTGCTCTGTTCCATTTTAAGCATAGACGGCGACAGAAGGGCAAAAGGTGCCACAGTCGAAGCCCCCACTCTGCTAAGGCTGCCAATCTGGGTAGTTGTGTGCATCCACAGGTAAGAGACAACAAAAAAGAACATAGTGATGATCCAAGTTTCTGTCAGTCTAACTATGATAAAAGGAGAACACAACACACAGCAAATTAACCCAATGAACCAGAAAGGAGAAGAAGAGGACCCTGGCCTTTGGAGACAGAAACCAACGGCGCAGAGACTCTTTGCCAGGAGGGACCCAGGAGTCTGTGGCAAGTCACGTGCACTCCAGATTAGCATAGCTGATGAAAGGACCCTCTCTCAGTGTGTGTTTACATGATACTGCTGTGAAAAGAAGCCTTTCTGTCCTCCTCGATCACATTCTACTAGGAAACAACATTCAGTCGATAAACAGCGCTCTGCCAATAACATTCTGGCAAATTCCGCAGCTAAAGGATTGGCTCCTCTTTGTTCAGCTAAAAGGCTGGCAAGCTGGTCAGTTCTAATTGTGTGTTTTTAGCTGCAGCTGTAACCCCACGGTCAGTTTATGGCTATGAGCACACACAAATCACCAACACTCTCAAAGGTCCCAAATCCTTTAGACGGAAGATTGAGTCCTCAATCTAAAGACTGTATCCCTCGTTCAATAGAAATGCGTCCTACGACCACTGCTGCAATACTGTCCCAGAAATTTAATGAGTCTCACACACACACACACACACACACACACACACACACACACACACACACACACACACACACACACACACACGTGCACAAGCAGAAGAGAGAGGAGGAGAAAGAAGAACTGATGGCATTTTGGCCTCATGATATTTAGCTTTCAGTTGTAACTTAATGAAAAAAACACTGGTGGAGAACCTTATTTCCTGCTCTTTCCTTCCTTAATTCCTGAACCCTAGTACAGCCCTACTGTAGTGGTCACTGTACCTGTCTAGCTTATGCTTTGTAATTAGCTGGCTTGCTGTCTTTCTCTAGTTCTGGCAAAGACCCATGTTGCTTGTCTCCTTGTAATGTATTTCCTGTTTATATCTACACTGTACGCTGCTCAGTAAAGAAAAAAATGCCCCCCAAAAAGATCATCTGAAGCTGCTTCTACAGGTTGATTTACTTAACACAGCTGAATGATTGGCAGGTTGTGTTCCTGTAGCTGCAGGATGGAGAGCTGCCCCCCGTCACAGCCTAATTCAACAGAACAATGCCAGCGACACTCCTCTTTGTCCCAATCATGTCATGCCTTCACAAGCTCAGAGGTTCCTGCCAGCCATGACATCACCACACCGCCATGCTCACACACAGAGGGGCTTTGTGCGCCTCGCAGGACCCCCACAAAAACCCAACACACCTCGTCTCGCCTCACCTCTCCTCCCTCTGCACTCGCTGTCACTGCAAACAAGTTGAAATGACTAAAAGCACTCAAAGAGCAACTTCTAGGAGCTGAAACCAGAAAGGTTCACAGGTCAGACCGACTTCTCAGTGCACAGAGCAGAACAGACTGTTTGTTGATGGGCAGTTTGGGAGAAAGTGTTAACACATATTACACATCACTGTAGACTATGTAAAGCGGGCTTTTCCACTCAGTTCAGTAAATGTGCTGCTCCTGAGAATTTGCAGTGAGTCAGGGTGAAGAGGGTGAGGTTAAACCTGCATCACGGCAATCTCTCATCATTTTGTTGTGCTCAGAGTTTAAATAACAGTAATTTCTAAATCTCGCTCCCCCACATGGCCAGGTAGCAACATAAACCAGAAGAGTCTCTGTTTAAACTGCAAGAAAAAGCACAAGTTTTATTGCAAAGATGAAAAAAAAAAAAAAACCCACAATGATTGTGAGATGCCATTGCTCATTGAAATGATCCCCTCAAAACATCTAAATGCAAAATCAAACGCATGCCAGACTGATAACAGAGAATGTTGGTGTGCTGTACAGGAGTAAGAAGTACAACAGATATGTCTTCTTATTGTCATGGAACATTTTGGCGTTTCTCCTACGGTTAACTACGGCCAAGCTTTTACCTCTGAGGCGTCAGGAGCAGGTGTGTTTGAGCAGGCACACACAGAGGCATGGCGTGATGTCCACGCTTCAGCGATGCATGAAGCATGCACACAGTAGCACACATGCTGTTTGCCTGCTGCTTTTTACCAGAAAATGATGGGCATGGCCCTGCACTGCTTGCCGAATCTCCCTGACAAAGGAGCAGAGGAATTTACTGTCTGTTGCCATTGTTATGGGACTGTATCTCCCAGGATAGCTGTATCTCCTCCCATCTTCCCTTAATGTTTCCCAAATTCAATTATCACCTCATGCTATTTGTTGCGAGCGCACTGCCTCTGCAGTGTGCATGTGGTGTGTGCGCACTATGGCTCTGTTACTCCCATAGTCTTTCTATTTTTCTTTATGTCTCAAAACGGAACAGGACACAGAGATTCACAAATTGCAGGCAGAACACAGAACCACAAGCAGCTCTGTTACTGTTGCTATAGAATGCAGTTGTGCCATTTTAAGACGGAGAAGGAAACCTCCGCCATCTTGGCACAGCGAGCTGTGGATGATTGATCATGTGATTTAGGGATTTAATCCAATTTGAAGGCAGCCTGCTCTGTGGTCTTAGGTAAAGTACGTCTTCATAGCATTCAGCAGACGTGGCTCTGTGCCCTGACAGGGCCAGAAATGCAGACAGTGAAAATGTGCATCTGAAAAGAATTCATCTGGAGCATTTCAGTGTTTCCTTGGAGCCGAGATGCTCGCTGATTTCATCTGGTTTAAAAATAAAGAATATGCCATCTAGTGTTTTTACTCTAATGCATGAATTGGTTTAAGTTCATTTGGTGCTGTGTGTAAAACATTTTTCTTCCTTAAAAAAAGTGACTTACTCATTCACACTTCATACTAAAATAGTTTTTTTTTTTTTAATACTTTTTAAATGGACAAATAAAAGTCGAGTCTGTTAATTCATCAATGTATGAGGTTCATTAACTGAAGATAAAACATGAAGGTCTGTGTTTCAGTCATCTCTGCTGACTTATAGTAAGGTCACAGAGTTGCATGCAAAAAAAAAAAGTCCTATTGCAATTGTTATGAAAGATAATGCGACATTCGTGCCCGTTTTTGTGGGAATGGGTCATTTTTGCATTTAATTGTCACTGACATAATCATAAGCATCCTCGAAAGGTCAGTCATTCACAAGCAAGGATGGAGAGAGGTTCACCACTTTGATACTTTGACACATGATTGTATACATTATAATACTACATGGGCTTGGGAATACTTTGTAAAGCTGTTGCTGGTAAACACAGTTTGTTTGCAAATGATTGCATTTTGTTTTTATTTATATTTCAGACAGCGTCCCAGCATTTTTGGAATCAGGGTTACATTCTGATTAATTGTTCAGCCCAAGTACACAGCTGTAAATACAAGGTATTAACCTTTCTCTCACATGCACATTACAAGACTGGTAGTGGTGTTGGATCAATATTGCATGAGTAGTAACTACTGAATATTAAATGAGAATTGGGCAGATGGAATAATACTCTTCAGCTGCATTCAGATCACAGCCCTGGTGTCATGAGAGGAGAATATGTATATACGTATACGGTATATGAAAACCATCCTCCATTCTATGAAGTACTACATTATTTATATGTGTGAGTGCAGTCAGACAGTAAGGAGAAGCTTCTGAAACAATGCTCTGAGACACACATAAGCTGACTGTTGATATGGTACCGGTTCAACACTGGAGTCAAACACAGCAATTAAAGGGGAAAACCAGAATTGTTCCAAAGGGAAAGTATACGTGTGTGCAGATGCAACTCTCTCACTTTCATTGTTATTTTCTATCTGTAGTTTTTGCTGTGCCAACATCCAACGTGACATCAACATGCAGCATGGCCAGAGACAAAGATAAAGACGAGTAGTATAAGCACAGAAAGCACACACACTCACAGACGCACACACACACACGCACAACAAGTGAGTGAGTCATAGGTGTTTCTGTGTGTCACTGTGTCAAAGAGATTCATCCTGGGATTACTCGTAAATGGCACCGCACATTGCAGCTATGCTTACTGTATGTCTACCTGTTCCCACGCCTGTGCCATGTGGCGTGTGTGTGTGTGTGTGTGTGTGTGTGTGTGTGTGTGTGTGTGTGTGTGTGTGTGTTTGCTCTGCTGTTTGCCAGATGTGTCACAGTGTGAGTCAGGTCCCATGAGTATTATTCTGCAGCAGTAATGCGAATCACTGCCTCAGAATAAAAAATAAGCTCGGTGGTAGGCTGAGTGAGCATTCGTTAAAACACATTTGACCGCTTTTGACCATGGGCAGCCCTCGTTATTCTCCAGAGGCTGCCCATAGGTGGTTAGAGTTAACGAGCAAGGTGCGGTGAGCTATGCCCTGCCTCAGTCCCAACATGCACCTCTTCACTGAGTGAGATTAATTACCGCACGATTCTGAGCCAATCTACACCCCTGCTGTTCTCCTCGTCCCAGACGTAGACACGCAGCTACTGTACACTTAAAAAGCATATTCAGACACATAAAATGCAACACCGTGTACATAATTAATTAAAAGAGCTTCAAGGCAAAACTACACTTGCACATGATCGGTCAAGAGCAGATTGGTGGGCTGTTGCGACTGAGGTCTGAGTTCAGACACATTCCACCAGCAGTGAAGCATTTTCCTCCAGTGGTTGTTGATTGCCTTCAGCTATATCCCCCTCGCCCAAGCCCATTGTCAGCTGTCCAAGGATGACTGGCTGCAGAGATACTCTCATGCTTCCAGTCAATACTGTCTTTGATGGAGAGCAGGGGCCAGCACTCTCCTCACCCATTTAGTGTACACACCCCACTGAGGGCAGCAAGACCACGACTGACACACAGACAGAGTAAAAACGATTGTGAAACCCAGGCACACATACTGGTACACAGTCAGGTGTCCACAGCTTTCCCATGCATTCATATGGACAGTATGTGCTTTAGTTTATGTTGCACCATTTAAACCTTCTAGATTATTTTCTAGATTATTACTGGCTTCAAACCCCACTGGGCACCTTTCAGATGTGAAGCTTTTTGCCTGTCTGATTTTGCTGATTTGGTCATTTTTCCTTGATATTCCTGCTTCTACCATGGGTGCGGTGGCTTAGTGGTTAAATTATTTCTTTTTTGTCTGTTTTAATTGTGTTTATTGTTGATGTCCATTCAGGAGTCTTCACTCGGTGTTTTATTTTGAAATTTTACCAGATTCTCTGCACCATTCCTGTATCTGACTTCCTGCCTCCCTCGATCTGCTCTGTGCAGACTGACGCGTCGTCCATTAAAAGTAGACTCATTGTCTAGTATGGCAGCGATCAACGGTGCAAGCTCAGTGGAATTTCGGGGTAAGATGCATCGGCTCTGCACGTTATTGACCAGTTCGAACATAAACCCAGACTTAACATTTTTCCTGTGAGTAAACTGGTTTAAGTCATAACAATGTTGGATTACTTATTCGGAACACAAGTCAAAACCAAGAGATGACCTGCAGACTAAGTGCCCTTTGAGCTTGGAGTATGATAAAACCACAAATATTGTGCATATGGAGGTGTTATGCAGTAGTACATACAGTATATACCACTCGCAATCACATCTCAATCCCTGTCTCTTTCCTTTTTTAGTCATTAAGAGGCCCAAAACACACTCCCACAACACATGTGTGGGGTGAATCATGTAGCCAAGCAACAGAGCCGGGCATCGCTGTAGATTTGCTAAACTGTATCCTCTCATCAACTTAAAAATACCTCCAAATGGTTATTGATTAGTTTATATAGATTGTTATTTTATTAGGCGTATAACATAATGCCCTCCATTTGCCAAATTGCAGTCTGATATTGACAGATGCTTTTAGAGGGCATCCAAGTGTTCAGTGCAATGCCAACACAGTTTTCTAAATGTGTAATGGTTGTTTTCTGCAGGGAGTGACAATGTGTATCCATTTGTACATACCGAACACGTTAGGGCAGAAACAAACTCACTCTTGATTCAACTCCTTGCTATTCTGTGAGATCAAATACATCCAACTCAGACAATCTTAAAGAGGAAACATCTAAATCAATTTGTGTCCAAAATGTTGTTGCTTTGGTTTAAACTATGGCTGCTTGTATCCCTCCTGCACCTCAGCGCTCTGGTGCAGATCACTGCTTTCCCTCTCATGCAAGCGCACACTTCCAAGCTACCAGACTTTGAGATTTGTTTCAGGATAACGTCAGTGACATTTCTAAATCTGCGTTATTGTTTCTTCATGAATGCATATTTAGAAACAAACTGTAAGCCTGAGGGGAAACGTGTGGTTCTGGGGATCCTGTAGCCCGATTCAGCAGTGGATCTTTCACCTTCACCAGCTTAGTTTGGTCACAACATAATGCAATCCTAGAAAGAGGACTATGATTGGCTTTGCACGCTTGAGCTGTCTGACAGACAC
Organism: Chaetodon auriga; assembly: GCF_051107435.1. Taxonomy (NCBI): domain Eukaryota; kingdom Metazoa; phylum Chordata; class Actinopteri; order Chaetodontiformes; family Chaetodontidae; genus Chaetodon; species Chaetodon auriga. The sequence continues at coordinate 17,514,973 of NC_135086.1, forward strand.
ATAGCTGCTACAGAGGAGCACAATCCCCTGATGAGGAACCAGCAGCCGCTGTTTGCAGTAGAAACACACTACCATATGTTGCAGACTGCACAAAAAACTATGGCGCTGATGAAAATGTGAAAGGTGGCATGCAGAATATGGCATGAAAAAAAAAGCCCATACATTCGCTATATCCATACTCTATCTGGCCTGCGGCTGTGAAATGTGCTGGATGTGCCTATATTAGTGGTGTGTGGAGAGGCACTGCGGTCCATCCTCTCAAACCGACAGCAGCGTCTTGAAACAAAGTTCCCTGAAGACAGGAAATGCTGGCCTGAGCGGTTTTCATCTGGAGAGTGCATTTACGCTTTGGTATCCATGACAGAGCCTATCCTATTGTCTAAAGGAGCCATCGTGGTGGCAATGGAGCCTAAATGAGGCCAATAATGGTTCTCTGCTCGGTCCCCAGAGTCTTCCCTGTTTAAAAATCGATTCTCTGCTTGACAGACTGGGAATAGAGAGAACTGGAAGACATGGAGAGGAAAGCGTGTGTGTGTGTGTGTGTGTGTATATGGGGGGTGGGGGTGGTGGTGGTGGTGGGGGGGGGGGTGTTAAAAAGGGTTACAAAACATAAGAAAGATACCAAAAGGTAGTCACTACATTGGCAAATACGTGAATGTGACAAACATTACTCAGTACAAATCAAGTTTGATTTGCTCATTTCCTGCATGCTGACTGTTTTATGTCACTGTCGTTATTTTATGTCAAATAGGCTTTTTTTTTTTTTTTAAATATCTCAATCACACACTCTCGATTATTGAAATATTCAGGAAAACAATTATCTTTTACTGTTCAAGTCTAAGTTCATGTACCATGCACCAACAGACAAACACAGAGGAACCTCTGTATCCAGGACTGTACGTTCTTGTACTACCCACACGGTTGTTATTCCAAAACTGTTTGCACTGACAGATGCTCTCAGCCTATTTCTACAGAGCAGTTGCCAATCACACCAGCATCCCGTACATGTCACTGTTTGTGGTCCAGCTTTATTTTATGCCTCTTTGCCTGTACATAAAAGCTGTATATTTATATTTGTTATCTTTGTTTAGCTGTACGTTATTGGTTTTGGCATTGCCCGTTGAAAGCTACAGCTGGAGTCAAATATGTGACAATACACCTGCGCAATAAACCTCTTTCTGCTGTAAATATGACAAGGTGCTCCTATTTTTAAAAAGGTGCCCATTTAATGTCAGAGCTGTGAAAAATTAGTTTTTTTCCCCCCCATTTCACTTCTCTGGATGGCAGCATCTTGGATTCTATACAGCCTGTCTGGCCTGGTTATGACTAGCAGAAGTCCTAAAGTAACTGCCGAGGATGTTAACTATTTGTTGAAGGTTTCATTTTGGAGAACAGACTGTGAATCAGGATGCAGAAGCTGGACTCCGCCTCATGTCTCATAGCTTTCACGATGTCTTTGAGTGTGTGTACTAATGTGAAACAATGAGTGGAGCTTTATGTACAAGACCTTACGATCGTTCTCATGAAGCCTGGCAACAATCGACTCCTGGTGATGGATTATTCCCACTAACTCAATAAACTGGAAAAAATGTTTTCACTGATTTTGAGAAAATGAGTTTCAAAAAACTGACTGCAAAAATATCTTAAGGCATGCACTGAATGTGTTATCTAAAAAACGTACATAAGCAAATTTGTTAAGATATCATATCCATGCTGACTTCTGCTGGACCGAAAAAACAACTCACTCTGCTCACACCAGAAGGCGACACTACAACACACAGCACAAACACACTGCATCGCAACTTACCAAAGCGAGGGTAAACCTGTCACAGACTTGCAGTGAGGTGGAAAAGTCTTCTCTCCTACTTTGTTGCCTACAAAGAGCCCAGGATGCTGTCAGTTTTGCCAGTGAAAGATATATGGGCTTCATCAGCAACTGGACCAATGAGAGCAACCTGCGGGTGTTGCGGAACAATAGCTACAGCCAATTGAAAACACAGAGCACACACACAAAGAGAGCAACGGAAGGTGCATGAAAGCCCTATTAAACTGATGAGGTCTTATTGAGTGGATGCTATCACACACGAGCTGGAGACGAGGGGGTGGATGAGGAATCAGAGAATGTTTTATTCAACACGTGCTCACCTCCTTATCTGCTCTTATTTACACCCCCCGTCAACCCCACCTCACAGCAGCCCTGCTGTGTGTGAACTACAGTCCTTAAGCACGTCTCAGTGACCTTCAGCTGTCTCTCGTGAATCCGGCACGCTCACCTGTTTGCCTCACCCCGACCCTCATGTGCACTCCCATGTGTGACACAGTGCAGAGTGGAGCTCCAATTGCCACATCCTCCACATATAATGATGCATATGTTACTTCCATACAATCGTGTTTGCAGGTCTAGATTTACTTATTGTGTACGTTTCTCTTGAGTTACAGACAGTTGTTTTGGCTGTTACAAATTCATAGGTGGCTGCTAAACTTCAATATCTACCATCCACTTTGGCTGGGGATTAAAAAAAAAATTGTGTTTAAAATCCTGAATACACACACGCACTCACACACACTCACTATCATTGATTGTTCTCCGACCACTGCTGTATTCATTCTACAGTGCAGCTGCTGTTGGTCTCAGACAGGGAAAAGGGCCCTGCGGGGAACAGTCCAGTTATCTCAGATGGATCCTTATTACAGGATTTATGTGAACAGAAAAATAACTGTAAGACAGTGAATCTGAGTGTGTGTGTGCAATGCGTGTGTGTACCCCTGCTGTGAGGTTATCCGAGGCTTTGTCAAAGAAATATGGAGAGGGCTTTGTCAATTCCTATCCTGGCCAGTGAATAGCCGCAGCTCTTCACAGGCCATGTGTTCAGCATCTTTTGTGTGGCATATTATAATTAGGTCCATAATACTGCCACATTACTGTCATATGATAGCAAAGCACTGCAAAGAGAGCCAGCAATGAGCAGGCATGCCCGGATCGCCTGGGTGAAACCAGTCAGCTATCTTTCTCTAATTTTCTGACACCCTTGCAAGGCCTGGGCAGGCTGATCTGCACTGGTGTGTGGATGGAGGGGGGAAAGGAGGAGGGACAAGGGACGAGGAGAGGCAGCAGGGGAGAGAGAGCGAGAGGGAGAGAGGGAGAGAGGGAGAGAGGGAGAGGAGGAGGCATGGCAGGGGCTGCAAGCCTAGGAGAAGTGCCAGATCACTGCTGGAGCCAAGAACAGGACTGACTGGGCTTGTGTGTCAGATCAGTGTGCACAGGCGCACACACACACACACACACACACACACACACACACACAGAAAAGCATATGCAGGATGAGCAGACACATAGATGTCACTGACCTTCGACAAATGCGCTGCAATGTCACAGCTCTAACAAAGTGAGACACTAACACTTACTGACCATCTTCTGAAGATCCACCGCTCTGTGCACTTAAAATGCAGTTTGCCATGTTTGTGCTTGTTTATTACGAGCTCTCTATATCCAAGTACATCAGATTTGAGCTCATCCTCAAACGAGGAGGACGTCTGCTGTCCCTAACTTCTTGCTGTGCGCGCGCCTCTGTGTGAACTCGACTGGACGAGTGTTTGAAGGCTTTAAACAGTTGGCTGGGAGTCGGGACCCACTCATTACTGACCAGTGGCACTAATGGCCAGCATCCTGTACACAATGTGAGCCTACGTCTGAGATGGCTGTTCCACACAGTGCAATATTTATGGCAGTCCCTACTCCCTGGGGACTCATTGCACCATAACACAGACCACTGCAGCTGACAAAATAACAGGGCAGAGTGTTCTTTTAGGAAACAGTAGAAACACCTCTCATTGCCTCTTATTGCTTCTCTCTCTCCCTCCTTTTCCCTTGCCAATTCTCGCATGACCTCATCTGTGTTTTTGTCTTTTACTTCTTTATGGCTCAGAGCTGGGGCCATCTGAGTGGATTTCAGTGACAAGTTGACAAGCCAAGCAACAGAGAATTGAGATAAAGTCCCTTCTCTCTCTCCCTCTCTCTCTCTTTTTCGTGGTCCAGTCCACTGAGAGATCACGGCTTACAATTTCACTGTTGTGAGCAAATCTGATCTCAGAAATTCTGACAACTGTCTTACAAGTAACTGCCAGCTCTGAGATTTTCAACATCTATGTCTCCCAGGAATGTGACAACGGTGTTTCACTTTCTGAAGCAATTCTACAAAAAAGGGAAAAAAAAAGAAGAAATGATTAAATTACACCTTTAGATGCAATTTCATCCTGTAAGACAAGGCAATTTGCCAAGACTAATCTTGTGTGTGTGTGTGTGTGTCACAGAGGAAGAGGCTGCGCTTCTCCATTCATTCCTGTGTACTGTATGTGCACACTGGAGCCATTCAAATCTTGTCTCTTACTCATTTGCCCATGGGACAGTGGCAAGATTTTCCCAGAGCCGATGCAATGTGGCAGCTGAGAGAGTGATTCCATTGTGACTGGTGCGGCCTGCCCTCCCTGCGTTATGACAAAGCTGATGGCAGCATGTGAACAGAGAGGGAGAAAGCTAATACGAAAAAAGTCACAAGTAAAATCCAGTCAAGCTCGTTCCCATGCCGGACAGGACGATGTGAGAAATGATCAGCGTTGTCTGGTCTGTTTTCTCTTTTTTCTCTCCATGAAACCCAAAACTCATCCTCCAAACTTACTCAAAAAAACAGGTGATTTGTCATCGCCTTCCCAAATGTCTGAATGGCCTCCATATCGGCACAATGGCACTGGAGGTCATTGTCTTCCAAAACCTTTATAAATGAAGCTGTTCTGCGTGCTGTGTTCTGCAGGTAACCTGGAAACTCCTCCCTCCATCATTCCCATGATTTCTGGCATCTGCTGGCTGGACTTTACAAACCCCTGTCCTCCCTCCTCTCTCTCCCCCTCTCTCTCTATCTCTCTCGCTGAGTATCATGTGGTGTTGACTTGAACTTGTCATTGCTCTTCCTGGTCACTTAGATCGGAGGTTCCCAACCTTTGTTCTTAAGGAACTCCTCTCTGTCACTGAATAAACAGACGACCCCTGGCTACGTGACATATTTAAAGGATATTTTATTTCACATTCAATGCATAACAACCACAGTAGAGAACAACTGATGAACTAATTGCAGGAAAGTTTGCATAAAATGAGCATTTTGGGTGAATTTTGAGCAGATTATGTCCTGTGAAAATTACATCAGATGAGATTTCCTGAGATTTTTAGAAACCTTTCATACAAATCTCCATCAGTAGTCTTTTTTAATTTGTAACACTCATACAAACTTCATGGGCTTCTTTTTTTGTCAAACGGCTCGGCCATTGTTCCATTCGCTCTTTGTTTTAACTGCATACTTATCGAATGCAGGACGAGGCTACGCAGCTGTTTAGCAGAGTGAAGGTGAACGTACATTGTGTTCAGGTCTTATCTTGTGAGATTCTTTTTTTTTACTTTACACCTTAAATAATAATCTAAACTTTAAAAATAATTTGATTAACTTTTCTTCACAGAAATGAATGAAACGTTGAGATATTGGTCTACTTTGTCTTTTTAAACAAGGTTTTCTTACAACCCTTCTTACAACACTTAAAATCAACCCCCACCCCAGTGAAGATTTGGCAGCATCCAGTGAGTGTGGGGGACCAGTCGGTAAGGGAGTGTGCCAGCTGGACTAAGGAATCTGTCCTTCCATCGGTTCACTTATTTGTTTTTTTGCCCTTTATCTTTTAGATAATCCTGGCTGGAGACATGTTCCTGGTGGTGGGGGGAGCATTTCAGGCCCCTCCAGGGTTGTAACAGCATTGTAAACATTAAGGCACCCGAAAACTTGGTTTCAATTCTTTGGTGTTTCTCTGTAATTCCTCAGTAATAAACAGCTCTGTGAATGTCAACGCATTTTGATTCAAATGTTGCAAAATCCAGACTGATGCACAGAAGCACATAACATGGCCCTTTTCCCAAAAGAGCTCCAATCACTTCAACCCAGCGAGAAGTCAGGCAAAAACACAAATACAGAAATCTTGCGGAATAAACAAACCTCTCATAACTTTGGCTGAAAATTGTGCGTTGATGTAGGACTCATCACTCATAGTAGGAAGTCGAGTGAGAAAATGTGTTTTCAGGGCTGTTTGACTTGAACAACGTAATTTTTCTGGTGAAGACAGACGCTTTCGGAATGGAAATCTAATGTAAAACATTGTCATGGTCACAGTTAGCTGCGGTAACGAACGATCATGGCCGTCGTTAGAAAAGACACCAAAGCTGACTGTCGGTAGTAAACAGGAAACAAACACCACTCACCTGTGTCCCACGCTTTCACCCTGACCTCCCCCCTCTGTGGACTCTGTGGTGCTACAGTCATGTCAAATGACTTCTCTGCACTCACAAGAGTCATAATTACTATGGCCACTAGAGGGCCCTGTCACTTGAACGTAAACATCTAGTTTTTGGTCGCTTGCTGAAACATCTGACGCTTGTGTAATTGCCTCATTTGGATGCTGTGAATTTCATGAAAAACAGCATTAATAACACGCAGCCCCCGGCATTATAGAAGTGAAGTACTTATATGCATGTATACATTTAATCACTTTCCAATTTAGCAGTCCAACCTTAATAAAAGATTCCCCTCAAACATGCTGCACGTGCTCTGCCAGTTGCTTTGCATTATTATCCTTCAGAGTCTCTCTCTTTCTCTCTGTGTTATTTGGGAAAGGATGATTCAAAGCCAGTGGAGCAAATAAGAGCTCAGTATGTCTCTCTTTTCACTCCTTTTTCACTCTTTTTCTATTCCTTGGCCATCCTCTTCCCCTCAGTGATTTAGACGTACCAGTTATTTTTACAAGAAAGCCTCGTGAGTAAAGTGAATCGAAGCTAAAAAAAAAATCGACATCATTTGAGTCTCCGTACTGTAACTGCTCACTGGTTAGGCTTTCAGATGACTGCACTGACACGCCGGGCTTCTGGAAGTGAATTTGGCCTGACTTTGTTTACCATATCGACAGCTGTCAAAGAAGAAGAGAGAAGTGACGCTCGGAGAAAGCTCTCCAGGTAGAATGAAAGAGTATGAGAGAAAGGGTAAGAAAGTTAGAAGTGGAGTGGAGCGCTATTTGCAGAGAGAGTGATAGGAGTGTGCAGAGAGGTTATCAGTGAGGAGAGGAGGTGAGTTCAAGCATCCAATGTCGAGTATCCTGTGGATCCTGCTTTCATGTCTTCACCTGTTAACTCTACACATCATTTTGGCCTCTGGTTTGACTGTTGGAGTTATTTCCTGCAGCTCTCCACCTTTGTGATAAAACCCAGCAATTACAGCAGAAATTTTGGGCAAGCTCACATTGATACATCAGTTATATTCTTTTATTTGTTTATTTATAGGAGGCCCGGCACATTAATTACCACTGACATTTAGTAACAGCAGCGGGTTTGGCTCAATAACTAATTTTCACTCATTGTTCCAGCACAACTAAAACTAACAAATGGCTAAAAGCATCAAATATAATGGAGCTTCAATAAAAACATTGTACACTTTGTCTTCACAACCTTACACAAACAATTCACTCAGACATTTGTGGTCTACAGTGCTCCACACCGGTGGTTCCCAACCACCAGACTGTGAAACGGTACTGAGCCACAGATCATTTGCTTCCACACTGAAAGGAAATACTATGATTTCCCCAAAGAAGCTGAATAATCTAAGCAAAATGAAGAGAGTCTGTCTGTCTGAATAAATGTATCTGTCCTCCTGTGACAAACATTCATATGATCCACTTCACACTTGGAGGATGTATTGCTGAAGACCCAACAAAGTGCAGTCGAGTGCAAGCTCTTGAGATCTACAGGACATATTTATTAGAAGTGCGTTACTACAGCCAGAAGTGCACACTGTAATGTATTGAGAGGGGACCTCTATTAACTGTTACAGCACCAAACGGTTTGGATGAGAGAAAACTGTAGGCAGCGATACCGGAGGCCGAGCAATCAGCCCGTTCTGAAGGGACACGCTGAGAACAGGCACTGCACTAGTACTTAAATAACATTAAGGGCTATTTGGGAGATTGAACTTGGTCTTTCTGTGCTGCATCCGTCAGCTTCCTGCAACAGGATACAGGTGTTCTGTGGAGCTACTAGTGTTTTAACGAACTGGCTAATGTGAGTTAATAAACGTTTTACAAAGGATGTGTTCCACTCTAACTGGCTGACCTGCAAGAACACTGTAAAAAAAAAGAAAAAAAAAGATAGGGACCTTTGCCCTGCACTACATTTGATGTATAGCTCATGATTTAGGGGGACAATTCTGAATAAAGACATCCCAGGGACAGACTTCAGCTGACAATTGTGTGACCAGAACTGAAATCTCATATTGTTTTGTTTTCTCGCTTCAGTTCATCACAGTTCTCAGCCATCATTTAGACCTGTAAGGGAAAAGGCCTGAAGAGTTCAAGCTTGCAGGTCTTCAGACCACCATATAACTGCCATCGTCCTAATTTGTGAGATGGAAACCTGATTTATTGCACATGTTTGGTTATTTTGAAGTGCAATTAATCAGGCAGTATTCTCTCTGCGCTGTTTATTGTTCCTTTATTGTCAATCAATGTGACAAGGAGGAGATGGTCTTTTAAAACATGACCCTCCTCCAAATATCAATTCCAATAGTTCAGTGATGAAAACAATGTGCATGTGAGTGTGTGTGCGTGTGTGTGCATGCATGGCGGGGGCTGAATTAATGAATTAGCTCTCAACGGCAGCCTATCCTCCACCTTTTCTGCATTGGGGAAACAAATCACTGACCTGTCCTTTCTGCAGTGATCTGAGGGGCTTCATCACATGACAGACAGGCTAAAAGCTTCTATTCCCTGACACTGCTCTGTATTCTACGTCTACGTGTTATTATTGTGATTGCATGCGTCTGTGCATAATTGAACATTTTGAACCCTTGAGCCAATATGCCTCAAATGAATCCTCAGCTCCCACATCAAAATGATTATTTCTAAACAAACCGTGTTTAATCGACTGCATGCCTCCGCGGCACTCTCCATCTGGAGGATGCTGTGTGACAGCTTCCCTTAAATTACAAATATCAATCTGCCACAGTGGGAGCTCAGCTGCCAGTGGCCTCATGGGGGTCCTCGTCAAAACAACCAGCCTTCAAAACAAAGCCATCAAAACGCTGCGCTCGCTCGATGCTTTGTTCTGATACAAGCACGTTTGTCATCTGATCACAGTTCTGTTGAAATGACCAGATAGCGGAATAGCAAGTGGCTTGTGGCACGCGGACACAGATTAATGTGTAGAGCTTGTGATAATACACAGAAAATAGCAGCTGAAGTGAGTAGGATTCAGTAAGGAGGCTGAACTGAATTTGGCCCAGTGTGTGGTTCTGGGTCATCTCTGTGTGGCTCCACCCCTCTGTCCCTCGACGGCAGGGACTGACAGACGCCAGCACCAAGGGCTCCCAATCTGCCGTGTTATCGGCGCTACTCTCCCAAAGCGCGTTCCCCCCTCCTCGTCACCGGCTGTCTGCCCACGGCAACACCACCACTTACACTCCATCCACCCGCTTATTGATACACTTCACCACAGGATCTCCTTCGAGTGCTCCTTGGGAAAGCAATGGGTCTGCGGGGTGGCCTAATTCAATCAACAGTAGGAGCAAACACACACATCATTCATCACAACACAGGACCAGTCCAAGAAGACTCTCTACCAGCTCTTCCTTCTTATTAGATGATCATCAACTCACAAACAACTTGCCTTACTGTGGTCCCACTGGGCACTGAGCTGCTGTTATCACGTAAAGGTATTTTTAGACACACTCGCCCGTGCACATACATACATACAGAGCAAACATAATCACAGAAAAACAATGCAGGCAATTATTAGGCACACGGTGGACGTCATGGCTCCCCCAGGGTTAATCTGATTTCTACTTGGGCTGCATATTGGTTCCCTCACTGTGTTTATAGCAGGCACGGTGTGTGCCGCGTGCTTTATAACAGGCCCAAGTGGGTGTTTAACCCTGTGGAATCCAAAGAGGAACTTGAGCAGGAGAAATGCCTTCAGCAAGCACGATCATCAGTATTTCAAATTTGGAGTCTCAATGGCACTTTACTCAGAGGCACATTTATAAAATGCAGCAGCCAGTGTGATATGCGGCTGTTTTAATGTGCCAAGAATCTCAGGGCCAAGAGAGAAAGAGAGAATCCCTGAATTCAACATTAATACTGACAAAACTCCAACATTGCCTTCAAAAGCTTTATGTTCTGTGCCTTATTTCACGATATTTTGGCACACGTTTTGTACATTTTCCACACAAGAAAAGAACATGTAGTCACTTTTTGCTGTGGCGTTTATGACAAGAAAAAGAAGAAAGTCGGAAAAGAGATATTTTCTTACAGATTAATGTTGTATAATTGTATAATAAAGTGGTCCCCAAGCTATTACACCTCTGTCTGTCAGATTGTCATTTTGTTGATATATTTTCTATTTCCACAAAACCGACTCTCACATGGTCAAGCCAAGCAGCACCTCATAATGATCAGCTAATGGATTTCATCACCGCTCAGTACACACATGATGAAGCCATATAAAACAAACACTGCAAAGCATGGTCAAAGCTGAAAAAACAAAACAACAACAAAAAAAAAACAAAAATCAGAGGGCATGTATGACATAATGTGTCATTATACCCTGAGCAGTGCAGTAATGGGACTTAATGTGTCAGCTAAAATGGCGAACATGCAATATATATGAAGCACGATCAGACAGATATGACAAGACAACACAGCTGGCCTGTTTTCCCCAAGTCTTCTCCAAATGTATCTTAAATGGACAGAACTCATTACAAACAGTCAGTGCTGGCCTATGAATACACTCTAATCCCATATGCTCACTTGTGTCATGCTCAGACTGGTACACAGGCATGTGGCTCAGTGGCTGCTCAAATATTTAAACAGAACATTTTAGCCAAAGAGAGCTACTGCAGCCACTGAACATTTCAACTTACAAAATCAGCCCAGAGTGGAACAAAGGAACTGTCTGTTTCAGCACCACGGACAGTTCCTGTCATCTTCCCCATGACGAGGCGCTGCTGGCAGCAGCGACAGCCTGCCAGTTTTATCTGCTGCACTTTGTAACATCAGACAGAAGTGACTTTACGGATTCATTAATGCAAGGCCCCGTGCTCATAAAAATTACACCCAAAATCCAGAGTGACACACAGACATATTCTTTCATGACTTGCTATTGTTTGACATAATGAATTGGAGATGTGGCTCACCTCCAACTGGCCTCTGGCACGTCTTCTCTGCCAGCACACACAGATATAGGTCACCTGACAAACTAAAAAACACTATCTGCTCTGATTAACGGTACAGAGGCCCAGCCTGGGTGGATTCTCCAAATTCAGTCCGGCGAACAACCAGCCAGACAGCACTGGTTGGATTTAATTGCGTTTCAGGCAACCTAATAGTCTCTGGTGTGTGTGTGCGTGTGAGAGAGAGGGAGGGAGGGACACACACACACACACACACACACACAGAGGGGGAGGGAGAGGGGGGGGGGGGGGGGGGGAGAGAGAGAGAGAGAGAGCGCCTACATTGAAGCATGCGCTCACTTACAGCACATGTTCGAGACGAACCCAACAGCCACTGACCGACAGACCACCAACAATCACTCTTTGAAAGGACTTGTAGCAGGGTCGAACAAACACAAAACACAGAAACAACAGGAAATAAATAATGTAGTAGACAATTCCCACGGGTTGCCACTACATCTCAAAGTGGTCCGGTATTTGAGATCCAGACGCACTTCCAGAAATAGGATCATCATCAATCATCACTCAGATTCCTGCGTCATGCGTCGGTATTCGCACGGTTCCACCCAAGGGAGCGCGCTGTTTGTCCCCATGGGAAACTCGTACAGTAGGTCGAGATGGCAAAGAAACCGAAGGCTGTTAGAATACACGCTTGATGAAGCGCGGAGCTGTCGTTCCAATACAGTTAAATGAGCGTAATGATACGGATAAGCTTTGGCGGGGCAATAAGGAAATGACAGCGTGTGCGCGAGTTTGGGCTTCTCGTGTAGTGTCGATATCTGGAATTTAGACTCTGCGAATGCAATCAACCGCTGTGAGTGTGTGTGGGGAAGTGTGTGCGTGCACGTGAGAAACACACACATACAGAGCGAGAGAAAGAGAGAGAGAGAGAGAGAGAGAGAGAGAGAGAGAGAGAGAGAGAGGGAGAGAGAAGTTCTTTTGTGGCGCAACCATTAAAAAACTTGGGTCTATTTTATTGTTAAATCACCTCAGTGGAGCCAGCAGCCTGTCTCTTCCGTAGAAAGGCAAATAAGGCTTACTGGTAGACTACCTTCAGGGAAAGCTGTCGCCTCGTTTACACCTTTATCTAAATCCTCTCCTCAGTGAGCTCCAGTGAACCCGGCGAGCCGGTGTATGAGACTGCACTGCAGAGGGCTTCTCCGGCATCTCCATGATTGAGCTCATGAGCAAACATTGAAAAAAAAAAAGAAAAAAACGGACACTCAGTCCAAAGGAAGAGAGACACTGAGATTCCCTCTCACACTGCGGCACGTAGGCTGCCATTGGTTTATTTATTTATCTATTGCTTTCCTGAATGTTGGAGCTTCTAATCATCTATATTCAGCTTCATCTCATCGCCTGGACAGTGGCAGGTGCTGAACTTCTCTTTAAAGCATTTGACTGACTCAGAGCCTTTTTAAACTGATGAATATCGCATCTCCACCACCGTGAGTTTTTTTTTTTTTTTCGTCCCCTCTAGAATAACTGCTGCAACTGTCCAACAGAAACCCAGAGTCACAAGCTATCCATTGAATGCCGCAATAATCGAAGGAGCAGTTAAGTTGAGGTCTGCGAACTTTATCAAATGCTCAGAAAAACCGTGTTATGTCGGCAAGCCAAGAGGAAAACTGGCCTACCTTCAACTCGGTTCCAAAATGGTACGACGCCGTTTGTCAGTCAGTGGGGAAGGCTTTGGACATCACAACTCCGGGTCAATAGAGAAAACACGTTTCCATAAAATGGGTGCAAGCCAGTGACAGTCTGTGTTTCAGCGAGGTCACCCATTCAGCCAATCGTCCGGTTTAAATCCAAACAGAATAATGGAGATCTTGTCTCTGTCCTTTGGGGAAGAAGTGCGCCAAGCGCTCTCCTACGCAGATGTGACTTTGCGCGCTTGAAATAAAACGGATTATGGGTTAAAAAAAAAAGGGGGGGGGAAATACTACAACCAAGAAAATTAAAAATAAAATGTATATGAAAACGAGTGGGGGCGAAGCTGCCAACTGATCACCCCCTACCTCCCAAAATCTGACAGCTGACTTTTACGCAAATCGTGCTCAATTCCTAATCCTCTCCTGGGTGCTTCACCATCCCAAACGCACTGGCTGGTGCGATCCCCACTCAGCAGCGCCGCGGTGGAGATGGGAAAAAGAAATGTATGGATATAATGGCCAGATCCGATGGGGGGTTTCCTTCACAGCTCTGTAGTTGCAATGCACACGACGAGAAGGATCTCTCCACGGTCCTAGTGCACCACACACCGTCTCCTGCTGGCTCTAACACACGCCGCGGCAGCACCTGCACTCTGTCATTTTCATCGATTAAACAGTGCAATGGATGAGGGGAAAAGAAATTCCGGCAGACACCTATAAGTCAACTCAAAGCCACAACGCTGAACAGGACGGGATGTGCAAAAAGGCTCCTCACTCGTCGGAACGGGGAGAAGAGGGTAGGGGTGAGAAAGGGAGAGAGAGAGAACAGAGGGAAGGGGGTAGAGGTGAAAAGCGAGAGACTAACAGAAAAAGAGAGAATGGGCTTCAGACTGAAACCTACAGTGCAGATCGCCCCCGCCTCGTATGTGAGAGGAGCTTGAAATGGAGTCTGAACTCAAAATCTCATTCATGTTAAATGTCCGTTTGAGAAAATCAGCTGATTCAGTGATATGAGGTCCTACTGAACAGCATCACCCCTTTGAGATGAATATGGTTGCAGTTGTGGCAAAACTCAGAGGTGATTGACATCATGAGCAATATGGACATGAGGCACGTTGACTCTTTAAATAATTACAGCTAGCAAGTGATTAAAGAATCTGGCAAAAAGTTGTTTGTGGTGTTTATCAAAGCGGCCCGGATCCTTTCAACAAGACGAAATGTGGCCACTTTTCACCTGAATAATTTTGCCTCATGCCTCAGGAAAAAAGCAGCTTTCACTTGGAGAAACATTTGGAGCATTTTTTTCTGTCGTAATGGTGGTATCTTAATCCTGAAAGAAGTCCATCACATTAGCAAGTTCGCAGTGTTTGTGAAGGATGGAGTCTTGTTGCTGGTAACCTAATCACCTTCTTCAAGAGGGAGCAAATCTCAGCCCAGGGTGGAAAAGCCTGTTACATATTCATACATGTAAAAAACTCCACATTTTGAATTCAACGAGACAGGAAGTCAAAACTAAGATTAATAAAACATAAGCATAAAATAGAAAAACTAGGAGGATCACACTTCTGTTATGCATCTGTCCGCTTCAGCACAAAACTGCAGTGACGCAGCGTCAGATCAGTCCGATCAGCTGCAGCGCCCAATCACGGACGTCCTCACTCCTCACTCAGAGATCCCTCTTCGCTCCTCAGAGCAGAAATACATTGAGTCCAATGACATCACATGATGCCCAGTATAGCTCTGCTGCTTTTAACCTGAGCAAAGGTTGAATGTGCCAAATTAGAACAGAACACCTGTGTGGGCACGCAGGCACAAGAACAATGGTCAATGATTCAGCTCTTGTATTCATCTCCACTTATGTATTAGTGTGTGCATCGGTGGTCATGAGCAGATGCCTCCTTCTAATGTCTCACAGACACACACACACACACTCCCTCACTATTTCGTGAGTGTGTGTGTACCTTCTATTCAAGGCTGGTTTGACAACTGGTTGAATAAAAATTGCTCTACGATAATAGAAAATTTGAAGTGCTGCACTAACATTGAGACCCAACCCAACCCAAACTAAGCTGGGCACAAGGTACATAGGTTTAGTTTTTACTGGAGAGGATAATAAGTATATTTCAAACTCTGTATTTTTTGCGTCAGCACATGAAATTCACCACTCCAAAATCGATCTCAGTTAGGAGCCTCAAAGGACATGTTACTCGAGCCATATTTATTGATTTCTGCAAAGCATTTCAAACACTAAATTATTAATACCTTCTTGATGAGCCATCTAACTTCTTTCCACTTCTGGACGGCATGTTTCGGTTCTGCGTGTAAATGAGACAGCTGTCTTCTATGTGTTGATGACCCCCCCCCCCCAGCTCTGTTCTCTATGCGACTTGCTACAACAGAATCAGCTATCCATCACAAGAAACGTACACAGCAACAAGCTCTCTTTTCATGCCTGCTGTTTCTCTGGTAGAAGCAATAAGAAAGTAATAAAACCTGGCCACAGCATGTTCTGTGGGTTCGCTGGAGGGACGATGATTCTGGAAACAGAACATCTCTTTCTGCTGGAGTTTTTGACAATGCTGCGAGCAGCAGCATGAACACAGTTCTGTTCACCTGTGCCAGCTTTCAAACAGCTATGGGCAGATGTATTTTTTTTTTACATAAACATAAATTCAGACCACGATCCTCCAAACATGTCAGCCACCACCAGTGGTGTAGAATGTACTGAGATTATTTTCAGAAGTAAAAGTTACCGACCACACTCCAAAAACACACTTTTAAAAGTAAAAGTCCTGTATTGACGATGGTGTTTAAGTAAGACGACAGACGCATTATGAGCTAAACGTTTTTAAAGTATCAAAAATGAAGGATCATTATTACTGATACATGAATGTGAAGGTAGCATGGCAGGGATCGAACCATCGACCATCTGATTGGTGGATGACTGGCCCTACCTCCAGAGCCACGCACAACCTTCACAATAAGGGTCACAAAGAGCCTAATTTAATTTTGTTAATGGACATTTGTTCAGACTTACTGAATGCTTCTCACTCAATGACATAACTGTCAGTTAATGCTTATTAGTGAAGGAAATAACCTTAATAACATATTTAGAAAGTATCAAATAATGTTTACTTTATGTCTCAGTTAACATGAACATTATTATGGGATTACTAGACACATTACTTCAATGTTAATTAACTTTAAGTTAACATTCGGTCTGATCACTTACGGAAATAAGTGTCTGTGGGGGTCCTACAGGCCACAGAAACAGACGTTAGGGGGACCAAATGTGAATGAAGGTACTAACTGATTTTATTATATGGTTGATAAAAATACATGAAGTTCACAACTAAACCATTTCATTAAGAGAAATATGTTTGGTTCTATAAATGTAATTTAAGGATAATGATTGTTCACGTGCTTGCCCATCTTCTACTTTAAGATTTATTTTCTACAGAGGCTGAGATGAGCGGACACACTCCTCGGCCTTCATGTAGAGGTTTGCATTTTCATTTATCTTCATGTCGACCTTTCTTAATTTATGACCTCACCTTTAAATTATTGTGCGTGTTATACTGTTTGTTCTAATTAACCATTGATGAATGCTGTTTGTGAACCCTATTGTAACGTTTAAAACATGCATCCCTTAAGAACACTTCAAAAATGCACAAGCGTCCTGAATAAGCATTAGTTAACCATCAATGAATGCTCTTCATGACCCTTATTGTAAATAATGAAATGGCTTAGCTGTGAAATTCATGATATTCATGTTAATTAACATCTTTGATCTTCAACCGTACACTAACATTAGTTTACACCTTAATCAACATGTAAATCCTTAAAAATTATTGACAATAGATATTTGTTACAGTTAATTAATGCTTATTTGTCTATAAACTAATTGCTAGATAATGCTCAGCACTGTGTTAACTAATTTAAAGTGTTACTCATTTTTTATACTCTTGGATAATTTATAACAATGCATCATAATTTACAAGCTCATTTAACGTTTAAATGTAAAATCTAACATTGTAATTTGATCAGTAACTTGGATTTATAAATGGAAATACAGTGGCATAGAAAGTATAGCATTTCCAAGCCAGTAAAGTGTGATATGTTCTTAAAATAAAATGAAAATGGCAGCTGAGCATCCATTCTGGACGTCACAAGAACATAAGAACACACACAGTCTCAAGCACTTTTCGCAGGGATCATCAGTCGGTTCACACGTCATCCATCATAAGTAAACTACTCTCAGACAACAACAGTGGTGGCTGTTTCACAAAAGAGTTCAAGGACATCCAGCGCGAGTGCCCTCCAGGTGCACCTGTGTGTTTGCGTGTCAATATGAAGACAAACACCTCTCTTCATCAAATCCCATCAGGATCCGTGGTGTCTGTAAAGGAGATGAGAAAGAAGAGGCCTGTCTTGTATAACCACACTCGCTCAGGGCTCAGGAAACTCGTCACAGACGTATCTGCCTCCACAGTTTTTCCTTTCAGAGTATGAGTAGGTACCTGACCATTATCCGTCACGCAGAAAATATAGAGCTTGACTGATACAACATAAATCCTCCTCTTCGCTCTCCTTAAAAAAAATCTCACCCACTCACTCGCTCACTCACTCACTCTCACTCACTCACTCACACATTGATGTCTGCTAAATATTCAGTAGATAAATGGTGCATGAGTGATGCCATAGAAACAGCTGAGAGATCACAGGACCCCATCACATCTTACTCCCACACTTGTTCTTTTTTTTTTTTTTTCTTCCTGCTGCTGCATTGTCCAGTCTTCTTCTGCTGAATGGCTCTCCACAGCAGCTTCGCTCACAATACAGTAACTGCTCCGCATAAAAGCCCTCACTAATTTCAAAAAGGAATCAACTTTGCTTTAAAGAGCAATATCTTGAATTAGCATCATGTCCCACTTTCCCACACAGGCAGAAATAGACTTTGCATTAGAACGCAATCAGATAAAGAAACAATTAATTCCTTGGTTGAAATTGAAAATAGGGAAAATAATGTGAATTCTCGCAGGGAAACAGGCTGTACTGGGACAGATACGGCCGCAGCGTGTGAAACACAGACAAATGGATGCTGACATCAAAAACCTCTGTCTCACTGAAGTTTGGATCCAACTGGATAAACACTTTTTTCACACCACAACAGGTGCAGTTCAGCACATTCAAATCCAACACTGAACACCAAGGTGTGTGTATATGTATAAATAAGGGTGCTCATGCTGAGGCATTACAGTTTGCTATTAAAAACTCATCCAGACATAATCGGATTGCTTTTTTTTATAAACATCATCTTATCAAGTTGTCATGGTAACATGTTAGCAAACAGCTGCCTACTTGCTAATACAGCAGAGATCTGGAGTTCTGCTTCTGTCCAACCGACCAAATGACTGACATCACATGTCATTCACTGTCCCTGTAGCTTTGTTTTTGGTCTCCACTGACTCCTGTGGGAAATACCTGTCTCTCTAGCTGCTAAATGCTCCGCTTTGTTCACCAACTGGTAGCTAACGTGGTCTCTTTGCTTTGATTGTTGCGTGTACAGGTGGTGTACAGGTGGTGCACTGTGGGTGAAAAAAGCTGCCTGGAAACAGAGATGACACTGAACTGCATTACACACAGTCATGTCATGCATTGTTACTGCAAACATATCAATAAGAACACCTTGTGTTCTCAGGTTGGAAGTCAGTGAGGTATCATGTCCGAGCAATAGCTACTGGTTACTTGGGGCGGGATGTAAAGGTGACAGCGTGACCCTTTTGGTGCCTTATCCTCGATGTGAAGCTTGTCTGTGGAGTGGAGTACAAACCAACTGGGCTGTCTTCAGTTGTGTGCTAACTGTTGTCTAATAGGACATACCTAATTATTTTGAACGGGAGCAGAACAAAATAATTCTCTGCCTCTCATCTGTTTCCTCTCTGTCATTTGTCTGTCTCCTCTATAATCTCTCTTACCGTAATACACACGCACACACATGGACAAACACGCACACACACCGGCAAGCAGATGTTTCACAGAGTGCGCCGACTGATACATGCCCATTGCCTAATTGCAGGTTTATGAAATCTGCAGGTTGCAGTTGCCAAGCAGTTTCCAAACGGATGCCAAGCGGTTGCCGTGACAGCAGGTCGTGACCTTCCTGTAATTGTAGAGATGATGCCATTTCCCCTGCTCATCTGGTATGCACATCTGTGCCAGCGAGAAAACCACCGACAGCCAGAGCACACAATTGAAAAAACAAAACAATGCATCAGAATGAGGAGCACTTTATTTATTTATTTGTTGCTATCAGTCCCTGAGAGGTTTACTTTCCAAAACGTTCATTCATTCTTCAAAACCTCACCTGTGCTAATTTGCTCTATTGATAATTGATACTAATGCTGCCAACATGTACACCTGTGACCTTGAAAACATAAAATGCTAATGCACAAAAGACATCTAATGACTCCGGGATGTCTGTGGACATTTTCTTGTTCTTGATTATTTCATTGTTTTGACCTTTTCGTCCCCTTGATGTTGTGATTACCTCCCTTGGCAACTGGCACAGAGCTCTGCTGATCAAAGTGGCATCTTTCCATATCAGAGTAGCATGACCTTCCAGCTCGACTGTGCAGCACAGCTGTTTGAAGTTCTAGAGTGAAACCGATCGGCTGGTCCATCAGAGAGGAGTCAAACGTGGATTCGCATTTGAAAATACAGAACAGGAGAGGAGAGGGTTAAGGGGAAGTGGACGAGTGGCACACGGGGTTGGTGGATTGAGAACATCTTGTCTGTCTGGGCTTTTAAAAGAATGTGTCACCACTGCAGGATGTTCACAATCTAAAAACACTCCAACATATAACAGCCATCGATGTATTGTGGTGAGCTCTTTTAGAGGCAGCCTATATTTTTGATCGTGGAGGCAAAAAAAGGAGAAATGACCAATCTCGTACCTGAACATAAAATGACATTTTCCTCTTTAACGTCAGTCACTCTCCTGCTGTTTCTTCTCATGCCTAAAACTGTTTGTTTTGTGACAGGAATAATCACTGTATTAGTCCAAGTTTTCTCACTGCTTTGGTATCTCACTTGGCGCTGAGAGATCGTGAGAAGCAAAAGTAACATTCACAGCTTAGCTTCTTCTTGCATGCTGAGTACTGCTAAATTTTTCAACAGGGAACTAGATTTTCTCCCTCTGCAGCTCACCAAACAAACCATCTCCAACCCACAGAAATTATCACAAGAACCAAGAAACAGGGAAAGCAGAATATCTTCAAAACAGTGAGGAAGAGAGGAGAGCTCAGTGAGTGGCACTGTGAAAACTCTGCTCTGAAGATGCATTTGTGAGCGCCTGTGGTGGGAGTGCTGAGACCCTTAGATGCAGTGTAACTGTACACACATCAGAGGCAGATGCGAACTGTATTAATGAGAAGGCCTACAAAATGACTTCAAACCAAATTCATTTCACCCAAACAAATTATGAAAAAAAAAAAAGTTCATTGACCGTGCTCATGTTTTTGGTGAACTGAACGTATCAGTTTGCAAATAACGAATGTCGACACGTGTTTTGTTAACTCCTGCAAGAGTAAATGATGCTCACACACGGCTCCCAGCATGCTGGCATGGCTGGTGGGAGGTTTTATGAACAAGTCAGTGCAGATTCCAACGGAAAAAATCAGACATTTCAAATTGTGTCCAAAGTCTGAATGGCAGTCACATCTGCAGTAAATTTGCCAAAATGGGGGGGGGGCATTATAAAAAGCATCAATTGATAAAAGAGAAAGAGAGAGAGAGAGAGAGAGAGAGAGGGGATGGGTGATCATGAAGCCTATTATTACTCAACAATTCTGTGTTGTGTATATACATACATATTTATATGTATTACATATGTGTGTGTGTGTGTGTGTGTGTGTGTGTGTGTGTGTATATGTATATGCATATACACGTACGTACATACAGTATATATATGTGTATATAAATATCATGTCATGGTTGCTGTGGAGTTAAATGTTCTCAAAATGTTTGCTAATTGTACAATAAACTAATAGACACAAAAAACATGAATATCGGGCACCGCTTAGCATGACGTCATCACACAGACTGACCCTCTCTCAGCACCCCCAACTGTGACTGACTTCCAGCGTCTCTGGCCAACAGCTGCAGAGACAGATAGAGTAGCAGTGGTGGAGGGAGAATTCAGATCCTTTACTTAAATACAAATACCACGCTCTTAAAACAACAGCAAAAGTCCTGCATTCAAAATCTGATTTAAATACAAGTATTATCACCAAAATGTACTTAAAGTATCAAAGTGAAAGTACTCATATATGATGTTTTTGGATTAATATTACTGTTGCATTAATGTGTATGCATATTACTGATGTAGATGTTTAATGTTGAGCTAATTTTAACTAGTTTATTTACTGTTGGGCAGATTGATCCACAGCAATGCATCATATTCTGTAAGATCCTCACGCTGTCCCGTGAGGACCATGTATCTCTAAAGAGTCAACTTCTCACAAGCTCAGGAACACAGCCCTGTTTTCAGCTTTCTCTATTATCAGTGATGACAATGCATTTTCCAGCTCATCCTAGAGGCGTTTTAAATAGTTCATTTAGTTGAAGAAGTAGGAGAGTTTTCTCAACCCATGAAGGAACTCTTCATCCTTCAGTTTATCAGAAAACTTAAATATACGTGGTTTCACTGGCCAGAAAAGACCAGAAAATTTTCAATCAGACTCGTAACTTGTAACTAAAGCTGTCAAATAAAAAGAAGAAAGAAAGAAATTTATGTTATACATTTGGTCAAGACTATGGCAAACTGTCAACAAGCAGCTACAACATGAATGAATTGGCAGAAATGTTTTATTTCATACGTTGAGTTCAGATGTTTTGGTGTCACGTTTTGAAGAGACTGACAGTATATGAGTGTGGTAACCATTTTTAAACAGTTTGACCTTGATGAATATGCAATCGGTGTCAAAATGTTGTCTATCTAAATGAATTTGAGGTATAGAGTGAGTGTTTCATCAATGCTCAGACACTTGTCAACATCATTAGCCAGTCTCATTAGTCTCCCATCTACCCTGAATTATAGATCAAGCAACCAATCAAGAGCCTGCATCCACAGCCATCATTGGAGCATTCCTCATGATTCCCAAATGAGGCTTTTCCTTTTAATCAGACAATTGGAGCAGGATCAGCAATTTCCATCCAAAGGAATACGGGGAATGATAGAAAGATAGAGAAGAAGACAGAGAAGCACAGGGAAGAGAAAGAGAGGGGTGGGCTGTGGGAATCCCACTGCTGCAGCAGTATAAAGCCTCACATGTTCTCTATTCAACTGCTTTTCATGTGTTGCATGTGCACGGTGGGGCTCATAAAAGAAAATTCAAAACATGATCATATGCCCATGTCTATTGGTCCATTTTTAGAGTACGCCTTTTTTTCCATAAATCTTACAAAGCACAGATTAAACAGATGGTTCAGATACGACCAACCCCGAACCGCAACAAATAAATAAATAGTTTGAGGTTCAACTTGAGATCGAGAATCCCAAATGACTGTCAAAGTTTGTTTGCACCAATTAAATATGACACCCGTTTACAGGTTGAGCTCCGTATTGAGGACTGCGTTCATATTGGCAGAACGGAAAAGGAAACATGGAAAGCTCAAACTATTTCAAGTTGGTAATGCTCACACAATCCAAGACAGTGCTAGCTTTGTAGTCTCATCATTTAAACAGGCTGAATTAGCATATCTGCCGTGATTCTTTATCATGAGAAACCAGATACAAACAAAGCCCGTGAAGTTCAATTAGCTCTAAATTAGTTGATTCCATTGCAGTGTAAATATTCCCAGCGCTGGTGGCTTTGCAGCTGTGTTAAAAAAAAAAAAAAAAAGTGGGAGATACCACTGTCAGGTAATTCCAGATGTTTCTGACAGAATAAAAACTAGGGGGTTGATTTCAGCATTTTCAGGCTGTTCATAACTATAATGACAAATGAACATGGAATAATCATCTACGTTTACAATACTGCTAACAGTGCAAGCAAGGGTTGCAAATGTGCCAGCGGACACATTTAACAAGAGTACTATTAGAACAACTGTGGCAAAGAATTTTGACCATCAAGCATCTCAATAAGTAATTTTTTTGGATATTAGACACTTCTATGCATGTTTATGCAATTCATCCACTTCCCTAAATGATCATACCACTGTTTGATGGATGGACTAAACTAAAAACAACAACAAAAAGGCGGGACTCCACTTGAACAAAGAGTCCCGGTGGTCAAATGCTCAAATTTTAGGAATATTTTGAAAGAAAAATGTGAAAAAGAGAACAAAAGGATGCACTTTTACCACCGTCTTTTATAATGTGGTTTTAAAGAGGGGAAGCAGGACTATACAGTATAAAGGTAAGACATGAAGAAAGAGTGGAGGCCAGGAGTGCAGAAGCAAAGGAGCTTGTAGGTAAAGTCCTACACATTACCCGGACTAAAGATTTAAGTCTCCTTAGGCCAAGTCTCTATAACCTGTCAATGTGTATATATAAGATGATGTTTGATTGTCCTCTATTTAAGACAGTGTAGAGAACCTATAACACAGCTATCACAATACATGCAGCAAAAACAGCTTTTCAGACTCAGCCCAGATGTGAAATCATGCAAAAATATAGTAATAAAAGTAAAACATTTGAAGACAGTTGTTATCTTATGCCTTTCAGTTCTCTCTCTCTCTCTTAACACAAGGTTACTTAATAGTCTTTTAATCACGTAACTCTCCTCGGAACATCAACTTTGTCTGAAAACAATTGTCCCCTCCCTGTCCCTCCCCATCGCCTCTAGTGTTCATTAACATAGAAATTGACGAGCCACAATTGATGCTCTAAAGCAAAGTTCAGACAGCAAGGTCAGCCAAGAATCAGTAATTAAGCCAGTCCTTAAAGTGTGGCGGATCTGCTTATTAGTAGTGCAGGCCAAGACTCATCCACATAGAACTGAAAATGGAAATAAAATCCATCTCATTCCCGAAGAAGCCCGCAGGACGTCAGCACTCAGCGTGTAAAACAATTACAGAATATTACGTAGGGCAAAGAGGGTTGAAAGTGGACTCTGTCTCCTTGCCTCAAACTGCCTCACACCGTGTCTTTTGAGAGACACAAAGGCTGTCTCGTATCATGTGCTTATGTCTGAATCCGTCCGTCTAAAGCTTTCAGACAGAGACAATTCCATCATTCATCATGGAGAAACGGCCTGTCTAATGGTGTGGAGATGTTCCATAGAGGATGTGAAGGACCACACCTGCTGCAGGCTCAAAGCAACAGGAAATCCACCACCCTTTGCTCCATTCAGAACAAGGTCTAGCTTCTGATATGCTACTCAGCTATGCCCAATTACCTGTCATCTCAAGCCCAATTTGATCCAAATAGAGGGAAAAAAAAGAGAATAAAACCACGTTCATCCGCTGCTAACTTCTCCCTTCTGCTGGGGCTCTCCTCCTTCTCCTCTCTCACATTAAACAGCTATAACAGCAAGTGTTTCTCTGGTTTGAATGACAAAAGGGGCGCTTTTAAGTACAGCAGAAATGATTTATTCATTGTTTTAAGCTCCATTGTATCAGAGGCCCTACTGCAGGTGGTAGAGGCGGGCTAGATCTGCACTTAAATTGTCTGACAGAGGCGTAGGCAGGAGTGCTACACTTGCTCTTTTGGTCTCTGTGTAGTTTTCACTCGTTCTCTGCCTCCGTCACGGCAGGGTTTTTCGATGCTGCAGCATGAGCACTTGTTGATGTGCGGACTTGAGCCTGTAACTGGAGATTTTCATACCACTTCTTCATTAATTTAGCTTTAGGCCCAGGGGCTCACATTTGCCTGGCTCTCCTGTTGAAATACACTGCTCTTATTACTGATTTAATCCACTCTGACCCTTTGCATACTGCAAGAAGGATAAACATGAAGACTGTGAATTATTTAGCTGGAATATGGAAATCATACAGAGAGCAATAAAATTTCAGACCTCTATCATTCCTACTTCTGCCAAAGTTAGTTGTTCAAGTATTAGGTTTTGTACAAGGACATGAGAAGGCTGAATAAAAGAATATGTTCTTGTGCTCAAGTGGTTCTTCTTCTTCCAGGTGGAGTCTGCACAGGCAGGCAGACAGAGAGAGAAGTTTTGTCGCTGTTGTGTCACAGTGGCTTTTGGACAAAGTTGTCACATGTACTCTCATGGGGAGGGAAGGGTTTCGGAAACTGCACAGAGCATTAAACACATTAAAAATGCAGAGACAAAACAGCAGGACCTACACAGCTATGGGCCCGACTGTCAAATTTACTCATCCTATACTGTACCAGCTAAATGCCAGTTTATTGTTACATAAATTTCTATACTTGGCCCCTTTAAAGTCTTTTCCAGGAGACTCTGGGTCTGATTACAGTCTCTAACATTGAACGCAATCATGGCATTGCCAATATTTATGTAGGATTTAATGTCATTATTGTGCAACTCTATACTATTTTGGTCCAACAACCCCCACCCCAAGATCTATAGGCCTGCTCCACCACAACCCACCTACAGTTTGGCTACACAATAACGTTAACGTTTACATGACTCCAACTGAGTGATCAACGTGTCTTTTCCGCAAATTTCATTACAAAGGGGATGTAAAAATTGCGTAATCTAATTTCATACTGAGGTGGAACCCAGGCAGCTTAATGTTTAAGGTACACACCAGATACCTGCAATATCCCTGGTTTCCAGCCAGGGATCTTTGTCATACTCTTCTATCTCTCTCTCTCTCTTTCTTATTATACATCCAATAAAGACAAGATACAAAAATGCCCAACTCAAGTCTTCATTCAGAGATCCTGATCTCAGTGGATTTGAATGTATTTGTGTGTTGCATTCAGATTGAAGAACAGCCTTGTGTTAAAAATCGCAAAGAGTCTGTGCTGACGGGGGCATGCTGCTTCAGGTACCAGTAAGACGATTAAATATGATCCAGGAAATATGGTTTGAGTAACAGAGCTATGATACTGAAAGCTTATTAGATAGCAAACATCTGCACAGAATGTAATAATATGAGGAGGGATTATACTGCTCTGGAAAGTTATCATGGTTGCAATTATATTATCTTTTGTCAGGGTGACAGCTCATGTGTATTTGACTAGCCAGTGCTAGTTTTCCACTGGACAAACCTGTTTCTTAAGGTAGCTTTGTCTTGGTATGGCCTCTTTGTTAATGAAGAGGTGAAGAGAGCTAAACTTGCAGATTCACTGAAGCCCAACCTTTCAATTACTCTAAAACGTTGAGGGAAAAAAGAAGAGAAAAATACCTTAACAGTATTCATGTGCATAAAACAAACTGTGGGGACGCCTATCGTGCCATTTTTCCCTGTTATTGGGAGATCGTGGGGACAGCTGTTGAAACATCTGTGCCACTCATGCGTCTAGTGTGTCCAGTTCATTCTGGGATAATGGGTGAAAGTGACAGGCCAAGATGCAGTGTAACCCAAGCCGCTACAGTTTCAATAATTACAGTGGAAAACAGCCACTGACAACCTTCTCTTTTCAGCAGCTACATCACAGGGACATGTTTCATGTGTCGCAGTCACCGGCCTGTGAAAAAGGTTGCAGGTGTGGTTGAGGCATCATTCAGATTTTTGTCACCCAACACGTGCATGACCATTTCAATAAAGGGTCAATTGAGCAAGACAAAACACAATCAGGGTCCTCTGAGTGGTACCGAATGACACTTAAGGTAAGAAAACTGTCCCCCGCAGCATTATTTTGTGGTACATCATTTGTTTTAAGTGCACTAAATTACAGCACTTATCTAACATACCTTTTTCCTCATCATCAACACAAAAGCAGTCCTGATTCTGATCATTTAGTGTGGAAATAGGTTTCTTTTCTGTCTCCAGTATAAGCGAGCAAAAACAAAGACAGACACGTTTGAGAGGCGAGAGGAAATCTCCAATCAGCCAATCGTAGCAACACACACTAAGGACAAATGCAAACACAAAACCTGGTGTAGTAGTGGAGGGCAGCAAGTTACTGAAGGTCATAAGGCAGACTAAGGGAGAGAAGGACAGATGGAGAGCAGTATTAGCCTAGAGTGACAAAAGGAGGAGTGTTAACTGCTTGCCACTTCATCATTTTGCTGTGAATGATTTTGCATGAATTTGTGTGATGACTCATGATACGCTGTGATTGATTTGCTCTGCAGCTAAATGCTTGTAATTAGTTACTGAGAGTGGGGGACAAAATCCTGAAAAAGTCTAAAAATCAACCATGTGAATGACTTTCTTAGGAAAGTTAAAGTAGCTATTCGTGTCACTCTGTCTTCCTTTGTGAAGCAGTTCTGTTTACCTGCCTCATGAAGAAAGTCCTTCTGTTCAAAGCTACAACAAACACGTCCTCAGTAGACCAACACATCAGATACGTGCTCAGTGTTAATGCATGTCTGGCCAGTCGTGCTGTTATTGTTGTGTTCATTATGGTGGGATGGAAAGCTGTAGTGGGTGTGTCATTAGTAGTAAGCTGATCTGGAGTGAGGGAGCAGGAGGCTCCCCTGGCTCGCTCATGTCTGACAGCCCCAAGATTAGCATGAAGGATGTTCTTCATTTGTTAAGTGCTGATACTAATCCCATCTATCGATGTTATGAAGTGACACTCTGTCTTCATATGGCCTGGACACTGTCTTCCAAGATCAACACTGACAGAAATTAGAACCAGAACCTGCTGCCCTCGTTCAGCCATCAGTTATTCATGTCGGTGTGCTGTCTGTTGTGACAGCACGGTGTTTTGTTTCATGGAAGCAAGCAGATATATTCACATTATACGCAGCTTTAAGGTGTATTTTCCTCTCATGCAAAAAAATGTAGAATAAAACAGTACAGTGCACCCTTACTCAGTTCTAAATACTCAGGTTTTGCAGTTAAAGCCTTATTCAGTCTGCTACTGCAAGTGATTTATGGTGGCTACCAGCAGCAACCTTTAGATAGATAGCGCTAACTGCGATAACTTAATCTGGAGGTCCAAATCATCTAATGGTCGGAGGAGGCGGGGGACTTCATAGATAATGTCAGCTACGGTGAAGCTGGTAATCTGTATGTGTGAGTGACAGCTGCAGGGGGGATGAGAGAAGACTGGAGACCAAAACTGGACAGAAAATAAAGAGATGTGGAGAAGTCACAGCTAACAAAGTGAGTGAGGGAGGGAAAATGGAGACAGATGCCTGTGTGTCTGTGACAGAGAGCAGAAGAGAGAGGAAACCTTTGTCTGGGAGTGAGAAAGAGAGAGAGAGAGAGAGAGTAACATTATCTCCACTAGAGGGTTTATTCTAATAAAATTGTGGAGCAGGATGCAATTCTATTTCTGCATTTTTGACATTTTGAGCAATCAAAAGAACTAGATTGTAAAACTTCTGGCCTAACTTTGTGAACACCTCGTTTCACTAGATTTTGCTTAGCAGGCAAGGTCAATATTAGTTGTGTGTAAAAATGATTGAGCTACAGTTTAAGTGGGGTAATAATGATCGTAATAGATCTGAAGGCATGCATCCTCTTACAGCTACTTTGCACTGGGTGACTTTTGGCCTGAGTGTCATCCATTTCAATCATGACCCATATAACTTATCAGACATTCCCTTACATGACTGATATATCTGACACTCAGTTTGCTGACCCAGTGACTCTCCTGCTACTTTTAAACTGCGTCCCTTAATTGTCATTAGTGGCCACAGCGGCCACTGTTCAGCAAGTTTTTCCATTTGGGTTTTTGGTTTTAACATTGTGGCACAGTTGATGATAATGTATAATGTACTGTACTTCTGAAAATTAGCCAGCAGAAAATTACATTAAAATGTGAGAAGTATTACTGTGAAATGAATAAATTTGGCTTTTTAACTGTTCAGATGAAATATGACATCAGTTATGAAAGATATCAATTTGGGCTCTAGTAGCTGGACATGTTATATAGATTGAACAAATATAAGATTAATCAATAATAATAATAAACAAAAGTCAAACCAATGTCACACCATGATAAGCACAGAGGAGTGCAGAGACCAAACGATGCAGACATAACGTAAGACAAAACAGCAGAGCATCCATTACTTCAAAATGCGCACATTATAGTTCCGGAGGGACCATAATATTTAAGCAACAGAGGGTGTAGGGACGTTAATGTGCCGAGCAACGGAGGTGGGTTCATAAATAGTCTCACACACTGAGCTGGCTGAGGAGGTTTGCAAGGCTGCTGAACTTGGAAGCTCCTTAGTGAATGAAAGTTCAGAAAGTGGTGAGGCCCTCCTCCACTCTGCGGCCCACACAGCCGGGCCGTCACACCATTTTACGTAACCAAGAGATGGAGAAGAAGAGAGGCAACGAGAGAGGCAGAGAGATAGAGAGGTGGTAAAAGAGAGAGGTAGGAGGAGAAAAAGATGGAGTCACAGAGAAGAGAGACAAAAGTATATATAGCAGGGCTTCTCAAAGTCTGGGGCTCGGTCCGCATCTGGACCGAATGACAAGTCAATCCTCAGTGATCATCAAAGGGCCACAGCCGACCAACAGAATACTAATAAATGAATCACCGGTGGAAGAGATCCAGTCTGTCCTGACTGTGATCACTGGACAGCTAGCCAAGCCCTGCCAACAAACCAAAATGTCTGTAATTCATAGTTTATCTGCTCCACAGAAACTGATCATTGCCGAACTCCATCTGGTCTACTCCATGGACCTACCATCAAACTGCTCAGCTCCCAGGCTGGTTGTTCCCTGGAGCTGACAGCGTACTGGCCAGACTACGGGAGGTAACTCCTGAGTTGTCAGAGAATCACTCAGCTTGTCTGTGAGACACAAGAGGCCTCACTGGGCTAATTTTCGCTGGCCAACTGTTGTCAGGTTGAATATAGAGGGTAGCTGGAGATCAGAGTTAATGTGGTTGTAAGAATACAACTGAGACAGAAATAAATATTGACTAACTGTCTCAGCCTTGTCTGCGCCAGTTTTGTGCTAATTGATGGAACATTATTTTCTTACTGTCCATTGTTCCAAACCTCTGACCTTGAATAAAAATCAGACACGAACCTGAGTAATAAGTTGGAGAACTGCTGATATATAGAAACAATGAATAAGGTGCACACTCACTCGTCTAGCATGATGAAATCTCATTGCTGGGGGCCTTCATCAGAAAAAACTAACTTTACAGGATAAGGCTGGCCTTATTCTATATTTTTCTTATTGTCAACAAATCCCATGAAAAGACCAAAATCAATAATGTATTAGTCCATGTCTCTCTCTCTGTGGCTCCCAGCCCACTTGTTCCTAATAAAGCTGTGAATCTTCAAAAATGGCTCATAAATGCATATTTCATAAAAAAAAAAAAAAAAAAAAGAAAAGAAAAAAAAAAAAGCTGAGTAATTTCCAAAAACAGCTGGGCATTGTAGTTTTTAGAAGAGGAGCAAACAGTGCATCCGCTGGGGACTATTTTTAGCTGCAGACTTTTGGTGCCCTATTGAGTTTAGGACAGTGGGATGGTGTATGTGGGATTGACTCAGATAAACTCCAGCACCCATATTCATCATTTTGAGGAAACACATCATCTTGTGCAACATAAGTGCTCCTTAGTGTTTTTAAATGAAGGTCTGTAGGTCTGGAAAAAGCTGTGGAGATATATATATATATATATATATATATATATGTACATTACCAGTGGACTATTTTTCTTCACCAACCAAGTGCGTACCCCTGTGTCTGGTCATCTTCAAAAATCAAAAATGGAGCAGAAAATGTTCCATTAATGTCATTTTTTATTGCCAAGAGGGGACTTGCAACCCTGACTGATGTCTACCTATCAAAGATGGGACCTTTACAGCCTGCAGTGAAACTGACTGTGATGGACACAAACTGAATAGGTACAAAGCCTTTCTTGACATCTTTCAAAAATTAATAATTGGACTTTATCTCTAAATTGCCCGTAGGTGTGAATGTGAGTGTGAATGGGTGCCTGTCTCTATGCATCAGGCCTGTGATTAAGTGCCGACCTGTCCAGGGTGTACCCCACCTCTCGCCCAGTGTCATATGTTTTAATCATACACACACACGTATATATTATAGCAAGAAAAACCCTACAATTTGATTTGTTGTTCCTAAATCACTGGGATTTGTCTTAAACAAAGGAGTGGGTAATAAAATATTCGTCCTGCTCTACTATAACTGAATTGATCGTTACAGATGCCACTTAAGCCAGTGGTAAATTATAGAAGGTGGTTCTGTGACAGACAAGGACCTTTTACAGGGTAATCACCTTCATCACACGTGAGCTTATCAAATGACTTCAGAAAGGGTCAGTTCAGGCTTTTCAAATGGCTCTTGGGAAACACCTATTCTATTTTCATAATGAGAAGGTACCCAGGGCCTCATTTATACTATACGAGAATCCAAAAAATACAAAAAAAATACACACAAAAACTTGCATGCATGTACATAATTTCTCTATGAATTTCAGTCAACTTGAAAACGTGCACATCGAAGTCATTGAAGTCACTCATAATAAGTCCATTGCATTCCAACAATTATGGTCAAAGCAAATCCCTGAACAACATTGCTATGCACATTGTGGCACTGTTACAAACAAAACACAGTTTGAGAGGCAGATGGCTGCAGTAACAGTTAACAAACAGGACAGTTTCCAGAACTAAACAAAGAGGTCAGATATGGAGGTGAATGTCTTAAACGCTTTGCTGGAGTGGTAGAGTCATGGGGAAACTTAAGCCCACCGCTTGGCATTTGTTAGCATCAATATACACATACATAGGTGATTAAATCGCACACTCATTATCCAAAAAAAAAAAGAAAAAAAAAAAAAAAAATTTTACTCTAAAATGCAGCACAAGGGTGTTTGTATCACTTTCACAATTGATATGTGTGTAGGTGGTGAAGAGGTGTCCAGTGGCTGGAGAGGGCAGAGAGTTTGTTCTGTGCTCCTAGTGCACCTGGCAGCACAGTCATATGCTCAGTTAAGCAATTTTGCACAAAAACTACATCATTTGTTGTTATAAATCCCAACTTTTTGTTGGAAGTGGGACAGGCATATTTCAAGCACTATTTCATGCATATGCAGTGGTCATGAATGAGACCCCTGGTATCAGAAGTGGGGCTTTTGAGACACATGACTTGTTTCAAATCAGGCTCAAATTGCAAATTTGAGAACTTGGAACATGATTGAGTGATTTCTAATGAAATGCATGCAAAACGTGACAACCTACTAAGACGCGACAGGCACAGGGCAGCAGTCATGGAGCAGGCTAGTCCAAAAACAAGAGGTTAGACTGCAGGATGAGAGGATTTCACAGCACACTGGATCAACATTGAAGATGACGGTATTCAGTTGAAATCCCAGTTGCAACATCTTCAAAGGCTCCCATACAGGGGAAAGAATTTGTTAAGAGTTGAGCAAATACGTGAAGAGTAAGAGATCAAGAGGAAGGTTGACCACATCATCTTGAACAACATGAAAAAAGTATTCACTGCTTGTTTTCCAGGACAGACAGACGAAGAACCTTGATGATTCTGACTAACCTGACAGTACAAGAAAATTCCTTGAGTGCAAAAACCCAGACAAGACTTTTGCACACACTCTTCAACTGGTCAGAGGCGATGACCTCAAAGAAACTGAATTTGTCAGTACAGCTCCCACCAAAGCTTCCAAGTATCTCTACAGAGCTGCCTTCAGTTTTGGGCCATGAACAGGCACAATCATCCCCTCCTTGTTCAAGGTGGCAGGAACCATTTGAACGCGTTTTCAGCAATGGCGGGGTGATAACAAAATTATTTTTTTTTGTAAATGCAACACATTGTAAGTTTCTAGGCAGCAAGATCGCTACCAGCTTGCTGCTTGTGCAGTTCCACAGATACTGTGCCATACAGTATCTAGAAAGGGATTTATTTGCCTTCAAGATCTGGTCATTTTGTTTATTTATTTATTTATTTATTTTTTGTTAAAGTTATTAGTTTGTTAAAAAGAGAATGGTCTCACTAAGCAGTCTTGTCCATATTTGGCATGTTTGGTTGGGAATAGCCACACTAGCTAGTATCTTTGCCACGAAGTTAAAGGGATATTCCCATAGACATACAAAGAATGATTTGTGTGGCAACAGATCTTCTTCTACACCATGTGCAGAGGTGAGTGACCATTTTCATGTGTATACCACCACTTAGAGGCTCTGATTTATTCTGTTGATAGGATGCAGATCCCAATTAGTATTTCCATTAAGTAGCAGTAATGCAGAACATTCAGAGTCCCAACCATCACTGAATTTCAAATGAGGAACAGGCAGTGTTGTACTCTGGGCAAAAAACAGGCAGTTTTCTGAATTTTCCACATATGACGAGGCAGCAGGCAACACTTGTATTGTGTTGACAGGGAGTGTCCACTGTGTGTCTCTACAGATATTCCACTGTAGGTGAACTTGTCAAGTTTAAGCCGTCTTCCCTCCATCTATGTGTACCCACAAGTAAGTCAGTACCACCCTTCCTCCCAGGTGTCAGACTCCTCATTCATTTCCATTCATTTTGTGTCATCAGTCTAAATATCACACTTAATTTACTGCACTTTTCAACGAAAGTCTGTCAATCAACAAAATCTGATCACTGTGTCTAAAAGGTGTAAGAAAAATCCTCTTAAAGAATCAACCTTGTTTTTCAATGCATAGCATCAAATCATGAGTTCAGTCATTTATCACTAATGAACAGGACTGAAAATAAATGTGACAGAGTCCAGAAGAAATAATGAGCAGTCTGTTTACTGATTTGAATCAGGCTAACGGTGACCCATGTGGACTTTTGTGCAAATAGGACCTGACATGAATTTTGTGTTCTTCACTTTTCATTACCCTGCTGAAAAACAACGTAACAGAGGAATAGTGAATTTGGTGGAATATGGACTTCCTGGACTGTTGCACTACAGTCTGGTAGGACATTACACCATCCAACATGACAGCATGTACCCAACCTGGTGTGTGTCTTTATGAGCTTATAGAGTTTTTTACCTCTGCATTTGTTACCACAGCGAAGGAGCCAACACAATAGATTTCTCTTCGACAAGATTGAGAACAAAAAGAAAAATCGTGAACAGCTGACTGAGGTGAAATCTGTGCCCAGTTTCTGCACAAAACTGCAACAACAAAAAAACACTTTCCTCGATTAAGTGTTAAGGAAATACACTTTAAAATATCTTTTTTGTGACACTAGCAGCTCAAAGATCTTGTTCAATCTGTTAAAGGTCCAGCATGTAGGATTTCAGGAGCTCTACAGGCAGAAATGCAATAATCATAATTAAGTTTTCATTAGTATATAATGACCTGGAAATAAGAATCGTATTTTCGTTACCTTAGAAAGAGCAAGTTATATCTACAGAGGGAGTGGGTCCTCTTCCATGTTCAATGCCATGTTGCTATGGTAGCCCAGAACAGACAAACCAAACAGTGGCTCTAGGGAGCACTTTACAGCTCATTTACATTAATACCTTTCTTGTCCTTCTATTGTCATAATTACTCACGTTTTGTAATGTTTAGACATTCACATCAACATGCACAACCAGTGAATGTAAAAGAGTTCCAGCAGCTGCTCAATTTAGTTTGGCCAGTAGTGCAAAATAGACAAGGCTACCAATTTTGTGTTCAACAAAACATTTTATTTTACGTAATATATCCAGCAAGAGGGAAGATAAGTTTTTTCCTTGAATGGGCAGTCTTTCAAAGAAACTCATTCGACCTCCTAAAGCAGGCTAGGAAAGGCATACAAGTGCTCAAAATAGGCATGACATTGTTCCAATGCAGTAGGAAGAAAAGGAGATGCAGACACCCAGCTATGTGTCAATAAACTTAACTGGATGATTACTGCTCAGAACCCTCTTATCTATACAATGAGAAACTCCATAGCACATGTAATGCTAGAGTTACTTGAACTTTTTGGTGAGAGCGTTCCAGACCATGTCACAGGCCCAGAGGAGACCAGGGGCCTCATTTATAAAACATTGCGTAGAATCCATACTAAAAGTGTGCGTACGCCCAAAAGCTGAAAATGGCGTACGCCAAAAAATATTCGGATTTATAAAACGTGCGTACTCACACCTGCACGCAATTTTCCCTTTATAAATCACACTCCACCTGGAAGATTGCGCAGGTGGATTCACCTCACATCCCGCCCCCGACACACCCACATTTTACCATGAATGGTCAATGCAAAGTACCTCATGAATGACTTTGCATATAAATATACCTGCTGATCAATGGCATTTTACGTTCGATCATGGCAGAGAAAAGAAAAATAAATTTTACGGAGACTGAAATCGAGGTGCTTGTGGGTGAGGTGGAGGCCAGAAAGGATATTTTGTTTGGTGGTCACGGTAGTGGCGTCACGAATAAAATAATAATAATTAAAAAAATGAGTGGCGGCACGTCGTCACCGCAGTGAATAGTTCCAGTGCCACAGCGCGATCTGTGGCAGAAACTACAGATCCCCACACTACTGTGCGTCAGGATGAATGAGTCATGTGTTGACCCAGGCCACCGTGCCACTACATTCGTCAAGATCATGTCCGAGGTACAAATAATTTGTACATTGAGTGAATGCACATTTTTTCGATTCACATAAGCAAATTCATTTTCACTCTGAGCCCTTATAGCAATGTGAGTGCAGTCAATTGCGCCGATTACATTTGGGAAAACCGGACATTGCTGCAAATTGCCTTTTAATGTTGGCCTGTTCACCCACAGTGTAAGGAAACCTGACGTATCGACTGATCATTTTTATAATGCCATCCAAAACGGCTGGCATTATGGCGCTGAGGGATGGCTGCGATATCCCAGACCTAAGGACATAATTTAACTGAATTATACCCAAAAGGGGCTTTAGACAGACCATGTAACATTATATAATATTAATCATATCAAACACTTACCTGTCGGCTAATTCCCGCTGAAAGGAGCCAGTCGCCAGAAACCCCAGAGTGGTCAGCACCTGGATATGCACCGGGGTGGCGCGGTTCCGGCGAGTGGGTCTATCTAACACTGGGCCCAGTTCAGCACATAGATCCAAGAGCACCGCTCTAGGGAATCTAAATCGGCTTATTAGCCAGTCATCATCATGGGCCAGGGAATCTCCGTGGTCCCGAAAACTTCTCTCCATCCTGATCCTACCGTTTGCGTGATCTTCCAGCAGTGCCAGCGCATCCATTGTGCAGCATTACGCACGAGTGTCACCGCGCTATTTATATGCTTACTCAGCAAATTGAATGATTGTTACACACCTTGTCACAATTAATACTAATCCATCAGTGTCATCCACCGCTCTGTATCATTTGAAGATGGAAGTATGATATATGAACATTGTGCATACAGCAGTAGGCCTAACGGCTCACTAAAGGAACACATCTATAACACTGCACACTTGGGTGTTTATGATTACGCGGGTCTATAAGTCTGATATGTGATGACATTAAATGTATGAGATCAATCTGGCTTCAATTCACCACCTCACCATCTGCACCGCCAGTTTCCCCGTCTCCAAAATGTTCGTACGCAAGCATCAAAGTTGGCGTACCGGTGCGCACATTCTCACGCTAAGTTTATTTTTATAAATCACAACCTTTGCGTAGGAAGTTGCGTACGCAACTTTCAAGCCCCTTTTTGTGCGTAAGCAAGTTTTATAAATGAGGCCCCAGGTCTTGAATTGAGCTGAGCCCGTCACTGCTGGTGAGAACTGGGGGAGGTTAAGAGAAATGAAACAGTGTTAAGCTTAATAAACTGAAGGACATGAATACAAGCAGAACGCCAGTGTTTCCCAAAAATTCTCACGAGTTTCAGATTACAGAAGTGAGAGGACACACTTACTGTTAAGGCCTTATGTATGTGGACACACAATTTCAGATTAAAAGCAGCAGTCAGTAGCAGTCCTTTTATAAAATAATTAAAAAAGCTGTTCCATCGGGTGGCCACATCCATGATCAGCTTATGTACTGGCAGATTTAACAGTCTCTATTTGGTGGTCAGCACAGCTGTGGTAGTTGAGCTGTGGTGAAAAAAAGGCCTACGTTCAAACGTGCTTGTGAAGCAAGGCTTAAAGTGTGTGTGATCACTGCATGTGTGGGGACAGTCAAGCAAACACCTAAACTTCTCCTTCCTCCAATTACAAGGCTTCTTCTCCTTAATAACAAAAGCAACAAGAGCAGAAACAGTTAATGCTGCATTTTGTGGCTCCATCACTGTGGAGATTTGCAGTAACTTAGGTGGGAGGCTAGCCCAGCGTGAGTGACCACACTCTTAACCACACATCACAGAGGAGCATACAGGGGAATCCTGAACCTGAGTCTGCAGGGATATACACTCAGTGACCACTTTATTAGGCACACCTGTGCAGTCTAATGTAATCCAACACACCAGCTCAGCCCATGAATTCAGCTTTTATGTTGCCTCTGATGCGTTTTTACACCGGTGTGTACGTTTCTTTAATCACAAGGTACCGATGGATGAGAGAAAGATGACACACTGGTGATTCTAACATCCTTAAGCAGCAGTGTTTATGTGCTTCTTTCAGAGAAAGTTGGAATCACCAGCATATTTCTCTCATTTATGTGACATTCTCACAAGTCTACAAGCCATGCTTTCTGGGAAATAAAATTACATTTTTCACCATTATTACTCACAGGGAGCCATAAACCTGCAGGAGTTGTGCTGTGTAGTTTGCATCCATCACTGTATTCAAACAGCTGTTAAAAATATGACTTCCGTTTTGTGGTCATGCACAAGCAGCTGGCCTAAGAGACTGTTTTCAATGGAAGGGAAAATAAATACAATTCCATGTGCCTTTGTTGTTTTCAGTAATATGTCTTTTCTCCCTGGATCTGTGCAGTCCTGGGACCAGGACGTCTATCTCTTCCACTGCATTAGGACTGTCCCTTGATACACACATACAGTATAAACAAAGTGAAGACCAGTAGCTGAAAGGAAGAATGTGTAAATTCCTCTGTAGCTCAAATGAATTGTATGTCCCATGTGCACTATTTACATATTTGCCAAACTGTGTATTGTTGGTGGGATATGGTTTTTGCACTCCACTACTCCTCACATATACAATTTTGGCACGTTTCTATGAAGCCTAGAAGTATACATACAGTTGCCAGTTTATTAGGTTCACCAAGCTATAACTAAAGCAGTCTAAGAGTCCTGCAATAAGGTTTGTTTAGTTTTTGTTGTTAACTGGCTTGCGAGGTCATAAAAGTCAGGCCCCCATGGTTTCACATGTCAGCCCTTCAACAGAAAAATATGTGAATTAATTAGCTATTTGCAGTTAAATTTTCTTTTTACTGTGATCATCCACATTTATGATGCTGATCTTTTCGCACTGATGCACTGTCTAACAAACAATGTGTATAATGATTAAATTAACAAAGGAACAACTTGGCTAGATACAAGCTAGCCATGTTGTCTAGTTGAACTAGTGACCACTCATTGTAATCTGTAATCAGGTGTGCTGATACTACAAAGTGTTGCTAACTTTAACAACAAATCTAATCACCAATGATAAACATTATACGCCAACTGAACGACAATAACTGCCATTAACTTGAGGTTAAAGTTGGCCGACTGACATGTGCTTATGGCTGCCAGTGAAGTGATGCTCACATTGGCTGACTGCAATTAGAATCCAACTAGCTAGATCTTATGATTAACATGCACTAAAGCTGATTAAATAAAATTTCATCATTAACTAGATTCATGAGAGGTCACTAATGCATTAAAATGTTAAAAAAAAAAAAATGCAGTAATTTCGTCAACGTACCAGCAAGCGTGCTTGAGAACAGCGGCTCCAACCAGGATTCCGACATGGACAACGACGACAAGGCATCTAAACGCATTACAGATACATTCAAATGTACTTATATGCAGCACTTTTTTAAACTGTTTTCACACCTCATCAAAATTCTTCCCCAAAACAGCAACTTCATATACTATAGTTGATAGATAATTGCAATAATGGCTAGCTCAAGTTTTGTTTTTTTTTTTCCTTGAAGTTGCCTTTCCACAAAGGCCTTTGAATGCCTTTTCGTCTGGTGTTTGGGAGACCATTCCAGGAGCTGCGCTGGAGCAAAGCTTCCAGGTTACTGGGGAAGGATAAGCTGCAGCTTTCTGGAGATGAAGTGTATGTACAGCCATCATATGAAGTTATTGACCAAGCAACAGTATATACTCCTGTATAGGACAGTAACATACTTGATATTCTCATCATAGCATCACTGTTTCGTGCGTGTAAATAGAAGAAATAGTTTTTTTTTTTAGAAAGACGTCTAAGAGAGTACGACAGGGGGAGAGTGACCACAAGAGGTGAACAACATCAGACAGAGCATGACCATCCTATATAATGACAGTGTCACACACAGGATGCTGTTTGTGCTGGAAGGCTGAGTGCACATACAAGGTTCAATCTAACAGCAGCTCTGCAGACTATCTGCATGAGCGGTGAGTTGACAGTTTTCCATGGCTCAACCTTCTAATGCACTGTAAGCTTTGTAAAGTGGTTATGAAGAGCAGGAGTCATGGTTTCCAGTGCATGGAACAGAAACATTGTCTCCATGGAGCCCTAAAAATAGGTCATGCTCTGCTCTCTGATCTACTCCGCACTGTTACATAAAATATACTCTGCTTTGTACCAAATCCCTGTTTCTTTCCCTCACTCTCAAACCGACATACAGTACACAAACAGATACTACATGCAGCAATAACAACATATCCACTACGCTCTATTCATCACTAAGAACAAATAGATGTGAGGACTTTAAAGCAGGACTTGATAGAAAAAGGCACTATTATGCTTTTAAGACGAGCATAGGCTAAAGATGAGTGCTATTACCCACACTTTAAATGCTTTAGGTAAGATACAATGGGTTATCAAAACGCACCATCTGTTTGTAAAAGGTTATGCAATGAATTTTTCATCTGAGGTAATGGGATAATATCAAACATGGTTGGGCAGGTATGGTGAATCATGCTGATAGCTATACCAGGATCATGATGAGAACCATTTCTTTGGACTTTTCAGCGACCACAACAAAGGCAGTGTGGCCATCAATACACCACTGCTCTTCATAATTCTCTACCTCTCACTCTGCCATGTATTTTCTGAGCCATGCTGTTCTCTATTATTTAGCTCTATTTCCCTTCACTCAAATAAGGCTTATACACTAATCGCCGCCATAATTGGTGATAATGCCATTGTTTGTTTTCAGATGAAAGCAGTTGAGATGAGAGGCCGGCTTAATGCCACTGAGAAAAGATCATCTGAACCTTTCAACCTTTTCTATTGATCTTTGAGCAACATGACGCCCATTGATTATCAACACTGTGATGAGCAAACACAGATTGATATCACAGAGGAAATACAGGGGAACTTTATTTTCTATCAGGGGTATAAAACTCTGTCAGCACACTATAGGCTCAACTT
This sequence comes from Chaetodon auriga, assembly GCF_051107435.1. Classification (NCBI taxonomy): domain Eukaryota; kingdom Metazoa; phylum Chordata; class Actinopteri; order Chaetodontiformes; family Chaetodontidae; genus Chaetodon; species Chaetodon auriga. The sequence continues at coordinate 17,555,432 of NC_135086.1, forward strand.
GTGTATATGAGGTTCAGCTAAACATTTATCAAACAGTATTTAAATGAGGCACTGCCCTGTAATAATGAGAGGATTAAATTAAAGCAATATGAAAGATATCAGAGTCAGACTCTATATACTGTGTTACAGAGAAGTTAGCATGCTAACCTGCTAGACCTGGCCCTTCCTGTCCTGTAATACCACCACTGTACCTCAAGAGGCCTCAGTGAGTCACATCCATTCTGCCCTCAGTTCAACAACACCAAGGTGGTTTTCATTCCAAGTTTGGCTCCTGGTTGATCCCGCTGTGGCCCCTGCTCAGGTCTCTGGATGTGAGTGCTGGCTGGAGCCCAACAACCCTCTTGTTTCTCTCCACGCCGTGTCTTTGTTATCCCTGGAGTCAGTAAATCACCTTGGTACTGTATTCCCGTCGGTATTGGAGGCTGTGCTCAGTCCCAGTCTCAGAGGATGCTGTGGACCATTTGATTGCCTGCTCGCCCGGCTCTGGTTCTGGTGCCTAATCCGGCGCTGCTCGGCACCAGCATTCCCTGCTGAGTCTGCCCTGCCCCAGGCCTGAAAATTTCCTCCTAATGGTGCAAAGCTCCTGTGCTAGTGGTGTAAACACCAACAATTCCACACCCCACTGCTCTGAGCTCCCAGTCCAGGCAGAGTCAGCTAATAGAAATACAAGCTGCACAGCTACGTGAACTAAATAGCTAATGGCAGCTACAGTTAGCAGCAACCAGTGGTTACTTTGGTGATATGCTGCCCCCTATTTGCTCTGAGCATGAATTCAACAGGTGGCAAATTCTTAAATAATGCACCTTTAAAGCTGGACATTTTTATCTGTGATGTAAAGGAGAGAAAAATTCTGTCTGGCAAAATGTCTAAAAGCATGCAAACTTCTGAAAAGTAATTCTCAGAAATTTGATTTGTCGATGAGTCATGAGGTAGATGCTTCATTTCTTGTAGGGACGATGAAGACAGAGCTGGAAATACAATGTTTCGAATGCTGGCTGGGGAACAGAATCTGTTGTTTCCACTTACATGCAATGATTCATAAATATTAGAACACCACAAAAAAATGTCTGTGTTTGAGTGGTAAATTCATGAATAATGATGCCACAGAGAGAATTTTCTGGTCTTGAAAATGTTTGCGCAAAGATTTACCGAGTTTATTTTAAAGTTGACACCCAATGCACTGTACGCTTAAAAATGTTGTTTTCAGTCAGTGGTGCTGCTAAAACTACGGAGCCCTTAGAGTGTCACGAAGAAAAAAAAAAAAACTATATCGTGCACACGAGATACTTTTTTTCTTCGTGGCACTTTAGGGGCTCCGTATAAACATACCCTGTGCTTTCTGTCAAATAACATCAGTAACCTCAGCCATGAAAGCTACACATCTGCACTTCCAGGACCTGTTTATGCTTGATCTGTGATCTTTAATGACAGTTAATGAATAAATAAGTTAACAGAAATGTTTGACAAGCATTAAGTTGAGCATATTTTGAGAAGATGTGATTTATATCAATAATGTTAGCTAAAATTTGTGTGACTAAAAAAGTGTTTGTGTGTGTGTGTGTGTGTGTGTGTGTGTGTGTGATGAGTGTTTTTTTTTTTTTTTAAACAGATCTCTGCACCCTGTCTGTGCTTTTTTAATTAACATTAATTAATGTTAGAGAAGTGAAATGAAATTTGCATTAAAACTGCACAGAGTTTGTGGTTTACTTGTTTTTCATTTCCTTCATATGTACAGATTTTAATATATATGGGCCTTAATCTCACAATAAACTCCTTCAGCCTGTCATACAGGCATTCAGTGGTTTTATGAAACACACAAAACATACACATGCACCTGACAGAGATGGATAGATTTTTACGAGGTAACATATAAAAGCGTATTGAAAACGGGTTCTCAGCACATCCTTCAGCAGTATGCAGCTGAATCAGGTGCTTCTCAGCTCTGGGACAGCAAACTTCCAAAAGAAAAAAAAGGGACTGGGGGCATGACTGTGTCCTCATCAGATTCAAAATAGAAAAGGACATAAAGCAAACATAAATGTGAGGCTCAAATGCGCTATGTGTATCAATCTAATAACCCTGTACTCTAGGTGGTGACGTGGTCAGACCACTGCTCTGCAGAGGTTTATTGGCTCCATACTCTGAGCACATCTGAGCCTTTAGGCCTAAATGAAGAACTGAATTTGTCATGTTTCCTAGTGTCCAAAACACTGCTCTGTTTGAGCTACTAAAAACTACAAATCACAGTGTTCTCCAGCCCCTTTCTTACTCTGTAATATAAAAGCTCATTCCTGCGTTAGATATGTGCAATATCTCCACTTTGTTACATTTTGTCCTGTTAACCCAGAAGCTGCAGCATATCTTAGCCAGTTGAATGATACTCATCCCAATCCCCTCCATCGTCACTGCAGGCAACCCCCCTCCTCCCCTCACCGCTTCTCTCCCTCACTCCTCGCCACAGGTTCGATTAACGGCGTCCACTTTGTTCTGACCCCCTGGGGCTATTCCTATTGCAGGGTACCTGTGTGTGTGCGTGTGTGCATGAGTGTGAGTGGAGTGCGATGCGAGAGAGTTGAGAGTCTTTGAAGAGTGAGAGAGGAAAGGAGGGGTGCCAGAAACGGATAAACACAAAAATACCAAGGGACAAAATAAACCCATGCTGTTGAAGTTATTTTATTCAGAATAGGGAGGGTGCTGAAAAATTCAGAGAGAACAAGAGAACTGCATAGAGACAAGGGTGTAAGGATCAAAAGGATATGAGGAGGGGACATACGTGCATTCAGAGCAACCGCTCACCTCTTCTGCGTCACCTGCACATGATTTGTGCCTTTCTTACAGGTTAAACGATACCTCAGCAAACACAATAATACATATAGGACCTGTGCATGTGCAGAACTGTTCTTAAGATCTGAAGAATCTGCACTGCATGCTGAGAGTGAAACAGCTGACATGTAATCTCGTATCTTGTAAGTGTGTGTGTGGCTGATGAAATAACTTGTAAGAGTAAGTGTTGTTTACTGGTAATGTTATTCACACACTATCTGCATGGGGTGTTTCATAGGCAGGATATGGTCATGCACTGCTGTATACTTACAATTATGGACATTTTCTCATCCTCAGATGCCTACAACGAGTAGGCAAGTGATCAATACAGCTGCATGCAGTGTGTCTATACTATTGTGTGTGTATGCACGTGTGTAATGAAGTACTGTTGAGTCAGTCATTAGACAAAATCATGCTGTGTTTAACCGCCTGCAGAGACGCTGCTATTTGTTATAGAAGCACTGAAGGCCTTCTGCTTACTGACACAGCAGGGGGATTTTCAGAAAAAATAAATAAAATACAGAGAAACGAGTTTTATCTTTAAAGCAGATTCAAGTGGAGTTAATAATACAGTTATCAGTGTCATCTTTGCTATTGCCTGTATCTGTAATTTCTGACTGGCTCCCATTCTGTCTTTCTCATTCTGACAGAGAGGAAAGGACGACAGACAAGATTTAAAAGACAAATAACTTGTCAGGCACAAATTATCAGTTTGAGCCCTCAAATATGTATTGATTCGTCCTGCTGCAAGACGAGGAAGACGAACACAGAGTGGAAGAGGAATTTTCCCACCCAAATGCATACACATGGTGCAGAAAAATGTGTGAAAAGAAGAAAGCTAAGTAGAAGAAGTGTTTTCAGTGCTGCAGTCAGAGAGAGAGGTAATGATAGCTGAGTTAATAAATGAAAAAGTCAACTGTTCACTGAATCTAAACTGAAAAGGTCCCCATTTTACTGTCATTTTATTTTCAAAATCTGATATTGTAAATAATTCGTTAGCTCAGCTATTTATCTCTATTGTAAAATCGTATTGTCATTAATTCATGTGGTATGTACTGGCCTACTTAGACTGTTTGATGTCATCTATAATCTCTTTTCAAATTTGATCATTAAGGTCACAATAATTTGGCATATTTTTTGAAGAATTAATCAATTCTTTTAGAAAAAAATATTTCATGTGCTTTGTGTTTAATGTCTAATTAAATGTGAATGAATATGCAAGACCTTCAAAGGCATCTCCACTCCCGTGTTCACGGTATGATTCAATCAGCACTATGGCTCCAATAATAAAATATACATAATATAATGAATATGCATTCTCTTTCCACTCCTTTTATTCTCTCATTTTCTCATTAAACAGATGCACAGATAACACAATATGAGAGGGGTACTGAGTAAATGTGTGTTCAGGTATATATTCAGTAGTGTGCACTCATGTCTGCGTTCATTTCAAATCACTTCTCAGTTATTGTTTTCATCTTTTCCTGTCATAAGATTGTGTGAAGAGGAGAGCCCCTCTCAGATGGTGTTCAGCAGAGCAATAATGAGCCACTGATAATAGAAACATGCTCTGAGGAACACACACACACGCGGGTACACACACGCAACATTTCCATCACTGTGTCAATAACAACATTGTGTGATTACCGTGCTTGCATGATTGATAACCTGTGTTAATCGTAACCTCTTCATGCTAATCAATATGTCCAATATTAGAATAAATGGGCGTTGTGACACATATCATGACCATTCCTCATAATGTGCTGCCCCACTTGTAACACTCACTCACCAGAGAGCCAGTCCTGCCTCATGTCTCACCAGAACACAATGCAGACAACTTTGGCGTAACTCACACACGGGTTACATATTGGAAAACTGCTTTAGAAGTGCATCGAGTGCTTGAAATGCTACTGCATGTGCACAAGATACATTCCCACGTTTTGGTTAATTCGTGCGCATAAGTGTCCACCACACTGAACGTATGGGTAGGCTATCAACTACTGACAACATTCAACAACACCATTAGCTATCCCCTACATGAGAAAAATAAATAAATAAAAAAAACAGAGATATGTACTAGCTGTCACCTGCCAGACAATCATAGCTTACAGGAAACATGCAGCAAGCGATGCAGATAATGGAGGCTAAAGGTCCAAGATTGATGCATGAGCATGATTAACTTAGAATGTGACAGAGAAAAACCATAAACAACGGCAAAGAGTCACTGAATGTTTCAAAAAAGCTACTGATAACGTCTAAGCCAGCTGGAACGTAGCTTTTATAGATGTGTAATACAAAGAGTAATAACTGCTCATGCTTAGGATTTGAAGTGTAAAGGAGGAAAAGTTTTACAGATGTCTCTTTTTTCCAGCGGTTGTCTCTGACGTGTGTCATTGCTGTCACTTCTGAGACGAATTGGCAACAAGGCTGAGTGGCAGCGTGATATCCAGCTCTCTTAGTACATCTGTGTATTTCACCCACCATCAACTATTTCAGATATTGCAGATCTACAGTGACATATTGTGCATGGCCTCTACAGTAAGGCACTGTTGAGCTTCCAGTATTAATGCTAATAGGACAAAAATTCTGCTCTTCCTACATTTAGCTTTTACTGTCTGCCATAGGGAATCCACTGCTGTCAGCAGATCATTTAAAACAAGAGGTATTTTTGTCTTTGTGTTTAAAAAATCATTACTGGCCATTTTGTTCGCCCCTGGCACAACAAAACGAGCTCTCTCAGTCACCTCCGAAGCAGAGAGATCCACACTGTGGCGCATCCTCTTTTGTTGGAACAGGGCCTTTATATAACTTAATGCACAACCTACATTTGGATCGGCTGATTCATTCAACTCATTTACATTTTCCCAGTGACCTTCCCTGCTCTCCCCAATCCCACACATTCCTAAATACAGAGTGCTGTGTCCACACATACGTAGGACAATAGCAGAGGAGAGAAGGGGAGGCGCTGAAGTCTCTCTCGAATGCATGCAGGCACACAGGCACAGACTGATGCGTACAGGGAAATGTGATACTCTGCACAAAGACAGCCATTTTCTGCTCATTTGTCAAAGCTGCACTAATCACTTTCATTGGATTCATAGTGTCTCATCTTATAGCATACTTCAGAGGATATACATGCATCTGTGTGAGTGTCTGCGTATCATTCTCATGCACAGCCAGATGTATTGGATGTTCCGTATGTATGTTATCAGTGCTGGGCCAGCCTGGCAGAGCCTTGCCACAGGCTGACATTGTGTTTGGATAGAAGGAGTTATCCCTGATTGTGTAGGTGCGGATAAGTTCCGAAAAAGTGTTTTTCTCTTCAGCTTCAAGCGCAGGATGAAATGAAACTGGTAAGCCATTTCTGGTGATGTCCTTTTCTTTTCTGTCGTTTCCCTTTTTTTTTGCCTCTTGGGTCCCATGTTCTGTCTTAACTCCCCCCCTTCTAACTTGGCTTCTCCCTCTCGTGCCTGTATGATCTTTTGACATACAAGCTCGTCTCTCTATTCTTCCCTTTGTGTCCTTGCTCTCTGAACATACCACCTTCCCTCGCTGTGCTCTCTCACTTCGCACTCCACTTTTTTTTTTTTTCCTGGAGCTACTCAGCTGAATCCTTTCCATTAGAGACTGTGAGAGGGAGATTAGTGTTGTATCAGTGTGTGTGAGTGCGTGTGTGCGCATGTGTGTGCGTCTTTGAGGGTGGAGGGCCGGGAGAAAGGATTTCCAAAGCTTTCCTAGTAACAGTAAGACGACAACCAGGAATACCATCATTGTCTAGAGGGGTTTGAGGGGGATGTGGTGAAGCCAGGAGACGCTTTATGTGTATCTTAAGTGGCTGCACCCATTTCTTATCGGCTCTATCACACTGTGCAATGTTCATCATACACACTGTATCACGGTGTCCTTTAGTCGTCAGGCTCAGCTGAGTTAACCAATATACTGTACGTGTGCATAGGTACACAGATACACATGCACGCAGGTACATGAGTCACAAACATGTAAATTCGCAGGGAGCTGAAGCCTCTTTAGACACACACACACACACACACACACACACACACACACACACACGCTTCTTGATCTGCAGGGGCCATCAACCATGAGACAAGCGTGTTGCTTAGAGACCAAGAGGTCACCCCAACAACAGAGATCACACAAACCAGGTGTGACATCTGTTCCAGTGTGGTGGCCACAGCCAGCACTGGAGCCCTGCCTGCATGGAGTATGCAAATGCGGAACAGCCAATGGCTGCTCAGGAAAAGGCGCTCCATGGTAAATACATTCGGAGGCACCTCAGAGCTTCTTGTTTTCTCCTCATGCTTTAGTGGTTGCGTTGCCAAATTACAAATCACAGACCACAATACAATAGCTCTCCCTCGACCTGTGAGTGACTCTTTGATTTATTGATTTATTTGTTTTTCTATATTTATTTGTCACATATTCAACTGAAGATTGAAGTCTCTTCAGACATGGTGAGGCATTGTCCTGCTGATGAAAAAGAAGTTACGTTTCCTCCAAGATGTTGCACAGGAACATTTCTGCTAAATAAAATGTGAATCTGTGCATTTCAATCTCCTGCCTTTATGCAAACATATTCAAAAGAACATGACGAAATGACACAATTTATAGAACACCTGTAGCTCTGATACATCGCTGCATTTCATTTCTGCTTCACACCTCGGATGAGAAATGTTTTCTTTTTCTTAAACACTGATTTTTTTTTCTCTTCTGATTCTCATGCAGGAAAAACGGGGCTAGAAGTGTAACAAGGGCCCCTTGTTGGATCTGAAACTGAGCGGCAACGTCCCTTTAGTTTTTGATCTTTATGGAGTGCAGACATGTCAAGAGTGAGTGGCAGCATGACAGAAATGGAGAAGCAGGAAGCACAACGTCAGTCTTTGAATATATGTTTTCATCAGCCTTTACTGCATTCTCTTTTTCAACAGAGCAACGTTTTCACCTCAGAGGATTAATATTCAGACTGCTAATGGTTAGCATGTAACATTTAACATTTACTGTGATGAAATCTTTAGGATGTAACATTTCCCTTGTTACAGTGCAGCTTGCACTGCAACATGATGATATTTGGCAGGTTAACATGCTGCGTTAGCATTTACTTCACAGTACAGCTGAGGCTGATGGGAATTTTGTTTTTGAGAAGTAAGAGGTGTAGCACAGGTACACATTTTGACCAAACGGTGGCAGGAGATAAACAGTCAGTCAATCACCAAAGTCACAAATAAATTAAAACTCAACTTCTGGTAAACATTAATGAAACACGGCAGAAGTGTTGGACCAACAGCACAACACTGACATCCCCAGAGCCACGCTGCTAGCACAGCTAAAAGGGGCTATACACACCATCTTTTGCTGATGTGAGTGTTTCCTATGAGAATGCTTGGAGAAGTGGATCCTTGATCACCAAAGTTAGGCAAATATCACTTACAGCTTATATCTGCATTTAGCATCTGTTGGAGCTGGTGAATTGGCATGCTCACTGAAGCATTTGAGAGACATCCATCTGCAGTGCCACTCAAGAGCAGTGGAGTGCGACTGCGTTGACAAACGTGCTGTCATCCAATTTCCCACACACAAACACAAGACACAAACACACACAGACACACACAGACACACACCCGTGCACACAGACGTGCCCTCTCATAAACATTTGCTCGGATGCTGGTCCTCCCACTCTTACTTGTTCTGTTCGATCACTCCCTCAGTCTTCATTTCTGACATAAGGCTTGACAGTAATGCAGTGAAGCAGCCTGAATATTCAGAAAAGCATTTTTAAAAAGTCATGTCAAGTGTTGAACAGTAGGAAAAGAGCTGTGGAAGTAGAGGTGATATATATATATACATATAGACACACACACACACACACACACACACACACATTGTACATATTTGATTCTTTAGCGGGACTCGTTTTCAAGTCATTTTCTAAATTGTACTGCAAATATTCACTTCAAACTAATGCAATACTGATAATATGATGAAAAAAAAGATTTGTAGCAATTTCTGCAGAAACTTGGTAATTGTGACTTATTGATTCAGCAGCAGTCTGTAATTTCTGAGGCTTTAGTGAGTAGTTCTTCTCGCCTCTCAGCTTTCCAGCTTAAGCAGCTCAGTATAGATTTACGCTGATGATTGCTGCTTCTCTCCTCCATCCATCCACCCATTTATTTCCAAAGAACTCGCCTTGTATTTGTATTTGACTTTCTGTCTGTCCAATATTTAATGTGCTTTGAAAAGTTGAGCCCCTCTTTGTAACCAAACATATCGGGGTGAGCGTTTTGACCTCTCTCTCCTTTCTCTTTCACAGTGTCTTTCGCTCTTGTTACCTCTCCCTCCTCTTGCATGTTTCTGTCCGGCGCTCGCCATGACATCAGACCAGGGCCACCAGGTGACCCCACAGATGGCACTTTGACACTCAGATGTGAAATCAGGTGTTGTGCTGTACAGATTTGCATATTTAGTGTCACATTATACGCTATATTAACACACAATGTTAGCAATTCAAGGTAATGTCTAAGTCAACAGAAGCAGGGTAAGGAGAGGAAAAAGAAAGAACAACTTTGTGAATAAATTGCTTCATTCCTCCTGTTCACTTTTCAAGGGTAAGGCTGGCTGTGGTGTCAGGAAAACAGGAAGTCTCGCTGCTTCTTGAGGGATTGTTTATAGATTTCTAATCTAGGCCAGCAAGTTGTAATTCTCTCTGTCTTACTCCTGCTGTGCATTTTCTCATTAACTGCATCAATGCAATGCTCAGCAAGCCACAGCAGGAATAACAAGAGACCAGGAGACAATTCTTTTTTTTTTTTTTTTTTTTTTTTTTTAAAGTAAAAGATTGAGTAGGCTGGACATTAAGGTCACATCTGCTGACACATGAATTAACAGCAGGGAGTCTGTCTGTGTGTCGCACACTGATCAAAACAAATAGCCTTCAAATAAAGATCAAGCCGAGAGACAGAGGCACAAGGCAGAGATGGAGGAAAGGTTGCAATTTCAACAACTGGCTGTTTATCTGAACTTGATATAGTTCAGGCACATTCAATCATTCAGGCTCAGACTCGGCAACAAACAACTCCAGTTATGGTCACGTACATCAAAGTTGTTTAAAGCTGCATCCTGAATCTATATTAAAAGCTTCCACATTATGCCCCTTTCATACCGGTTTATTGAGACCTCTGTCTTGAGTCTGCAGGTGTAGTTCCTGTAACACAACAATACAAAACACTCTGCAGAGCTACATCATGTTGGTACCAAAAAGCATTAATTGTCACTGCTTTCTCCCTCTCCTTAAATTCCATCCTCAACAGAAACCCCCATTCAGCCAGTCCTGGGCAGTGCTGAGAGGATGTTCACAAGGCTCCGTCAGAAAGACACGGAATCATATCACTGAGGGTCTAACCTGCATCACCGAAAGGGGTATCACAGGGTCTTCCAGGGTCATCACAAAGGAAGATTCTGAATAACATTTCTATCAAATTTAAAGAAATGGATGCCACACTTCCTGATGGCTGTGTGACCACAAAGTAGTCAAGTTTTACCACATCTATTTCCATATAAAGTGCAGTCAGATCAAGCATTTCTGTGCAACATACATGATAAAGCTGCACTAATCCATTTTTGTTCTCTCAAACACATAGCTACTGCTACCGGACACCAAATGAAGATGAGTTCAATATTCCCTCTCTTTTTAGCTCTAATCATTCAGTATATCCTCTCAATACAGGCATAAATACACGTATCATCTATTTCCATCCAGAATGTGTTGAAATAAGTTTGTAAGGATCCCACTACTCACTGTAAGCTTCTGAAAATAAAGCCCAACGGTATTCATTGGAGCCAGATAGCTTCATGATTTAGAGACCGAAAAGAATATGTTTCTGCTTCAGTTAGAAAGAAACCGCAAAGTGAGCCAAAGATTGATGAGATGAAACTCTTCTGGCCATTCTCTATTGTCTTCTTCTGGCAGGGTGTATATTCCTGTGTCCCTGTGGGCTTGTAGGAGGTTTCAGAAGATTTAGATGAGAAGGCAAGCTGTTGGAAACACCTCACTATCACACTCCCACTGGGTGCTCCATCAACAGCAACATTAATCTATATGCACTTCATCATCACATTACCTGAGGAGATTCTTTCAATAGGAGATAGGCTATAGAGTGAGACATAGGAAGAATGAAAATGCTCTGATATTGGATCTAAAATTGATAGCTGTTCAGCCATTTCAAGCTCAAGAGCCTCAAGCCTGTCTCCAATAGTGCAGCTTTCACACTTAACTAACCTAAGTAAGAATAAAGCAAGATGACTGTTATCCCATATACACACATTTATTTGGGGGTTTTGACAACCAACTGGCAAGACAAAGGCACATGTGCTTTATATTCTGTGGAGAGCACAATTGCTTTGCTGCTGCCTTAAGACATCAAGCGCTTTATAAGAGCAAACAATCATTCATTCCCTCGTAACATTTCCTGCTCCATAGATCGTCTTATGCCAGTCACCAGCCGTGCTGAAGGTTGGTTTGATTGGAACCTGTCCCTGCCATGCTGAACTCTACAATCCTGTCAAACACTGATTCATGGGTTTGTGCCTGCTGTCGCTTAAGTTTTACGGCCAGTATTGGCAGGGTACTTTTTCACACATTCAGAGCCGTTTTAGGGCCTCCTCTTTTTCTGTCTCTCCCTGCTTTTTGCCCGGTCCATTTCTGCCAGCATGAATCAGCATCCCACTCTCTTTACCGATACACACGGTGATGCACGACAGGGTGAGGACAAGGGAGATGAAGAGGTAACCTGCTGTCTGCACCTTGCTCTCCGCCATCAACTATCCCTACTCTGCCTCCACGGTTCCCGAGTTTGACCTTTACTTTCCTGTAAAGCATGTGCTTGGTTATGGAAAGCAGGGATGCTAAAACAGGTATGCTGCTGTGCGCCTTTCCTTGCACATGCAGCCCAAAAGCCTACTTGGCTCTGACCTGCTGTGTGGTGTAAATCTGAGCAGCACTTTAATGGGTTGCTCACCCCTGATGCTCCTGAGACACATCAACTCTGCGGGACAGCTCTGGTCAGTGTGCTGCCGGCATGCAGCGGCATCCAACGACCCAGGTAATAATCACATTTTAATCACTCAGCTACCCAGCCCTGCCTGATGGAAGCACATCCCAACTCCTTAAACCCTGCACTTTACAGTTGCTAGAAAATTGTCCCAGTGAGTCAAGCAGAGATTGGAAAATTTAAGTATATTACACATATATACATATATTACACTACAGAGCTTTAGTATTATGGTTAGTGGGGGGCTCACATGCTTGGCACTTAGCAGTCATTGTAAGATCATTAAAATTAGGTTCAGGCTTGCCCTGCTAACGGAGCCATAAAAGGACGTTATACAGCAACACCTGCTTGTACTTGCAGAGAAAATGCTGTGATTTATCATCAGTGTTAGTGCTATGGTAATTCGCTGTATCACAGTGAATGAGCCCGTTATGTGCATGTGACAGCGGTCTCAATGTAGAAATATTATCACAATTACCACACAAACTTGATCCCACTGCAGTTTTGACAGATTAGCATCAAAAAGTACATTTCATTAACATTTAAATATAAGGAAATTATCATATTTGTTTCCAATATTTCATGCTGAACCATATTTATAGGTTCAGTATTAATATATGCAGGTTTTGAGTTGTGATTTCTGATGATTACAACCTGCTTAGAGAGTCAGTGGAGAAAGCTACCATCATGAGAAGTCTGGTCAGGTGACTGGCTATATACAAATCATGACATTAGAAAGGCTTATGCATTAGAAATACATTCATACATATAATAATAATAAAAAGAAAAAGAAGCAGAATACAAAGACAATGAATGATGAATGATAATGAAGTAATGGTCTGTAAGTCCAGTGGGAAAAGCAAGGGAGAGAATGCAAAAAGGAAGAAAAGAAAGAAAGAGGTGAGACGAAAGATGTGTTTTGGCAGTAATACAATGCAAGGCTTGCAATTGCTTTTGTCATTACAAGTCGGCCTTCTGCTTTAGAAAACAACCAAAAATAGAGGATATTGCTATTTCGGTCAGAATGCATCATTTTCACTGCAGGAAATACAATTTTCATATTTGAATAAACAGCTCTTATTGGGTCACTCCTTTCAAGAAACCACCACAGACAGTCATGACTGATGCAATTATGTTTTTAAAACGACCTGTTATATCTACAACTGTAAGCATTGTTTTGAAAAAACAACAAAGAATGTTTGTGTAAGACACAACGCGAAGATGAGGACATGGAAATCCAGTCAGTGTCGATTTAGCATTTCAAACTTCTCTCTTGGGCCAGTTGTTACTCTATCCATCAGACCTGAATATGCGCAGCAGCCTACACTCTACCTTTGTTTATAAGAGCAGAAATCATGACTCACAGAGGCCAAGAGAGAAGTTTGAAATGCTAAATCTACCCAGCATCACAGCGATGTAAAACCTAATGCACTGAATGTGCACGGATCATTCTGTGACCAGACAGAAAGTCAATTTTTACCGTCACTAATCAGAAAAAGGCATGAACCGAGGGGGGTGGGGAAGTGGAGAGACCCTGTATGTCTCGGCACACTCTCCTGGAGAGGAGGTCGACCACTGGGCAGCCATCACGGATCAATGGCTGCCCCTTCCCGAGCCTTTCAGGGCCATAACTTGTCTTGAAATCCCATACTGATTCCATAACTCTGAAGCCGTCTCACAAAAGGCTTAATTTCCTATATATAAAGGAGCGGTTAAAAGTGCGCACGTGCCTATCTATCCACATACACAACTGCTTTGTATCCAGATGGCAGCAAGTTTAATCCTAAAACCACCTGAGAGTAAAACAGCAAGGTCCCCTTCAACCAAAAGCAACTCATCAGGAAGTGCTTTTGTGTGAGGCACCGAACCACAGTAACATCAGCGTACACACACACGGCACCAGATGTCCAAAACATCCCACCTAAATCCCTTATCCTCAAAGATTCTTCTGTCCTGCCGCTATGAAGAATCCTCCGTCCGCTGCACAGTGGTCGACTTTCAAACCATTTCACAAGTTGCTACTCCTTTGCCACATGCGAATATCGGAAGTGACACATTTCGTTGCTCGCCTTGTAGGATGCAAGAAAAATCATTTAAAATCAGCCATAACGAATAACAACAGAAATAAATAAATGAGGTTCACATTGAGGATGTGGCACGCAAGGTGAGCGAGGAGATGTGTCACTTCTGGTTGCTTTCTTTGTGTCTTTGGTTGAAGGAAGAACCCTGACCTTGTGAAACGATGAAGCAGACTAAACAGTTTGTGTACAGGCTGAACAAAAGAGTGTCAGAGGATTCAGTGTCTTCAGAATTTTTCCATCTGTGGCTTTTATTTATTATGTGAAATGACTGCTCCCTGCGGAACATCTTTAACTTCCTTAATATCATATTTAATAATAACTCGACTGTTTGCCTCCACCCACAGCCCCCTCACCTGTGTTGCTACCCAACCTATCGATCCTCTTAACCTTTCTTAAGCAAAAAATTTCAGTGTATCACTCAGAGGAAAGCCTCTCTCAAAATCACAATTGAAGCATAATGCGTAAGTGTTGTGGTCATATCCTTCAAGTAATACATAAGCAAAGAGCTGAATTTAGATTTCAACCAGCTCTCTATTCTGACCACCTGACTGTGGTCACGTACTTAATGCAGGAACTAGTTATCCCAGTCCTTGTTGCTGTGGTGTTTTAAAGCAAGTGGCTGCCTGGTGGTGATGTTAGGGTTCACTGTGTGCAGCTTTGTCTAAATGTGAGGGTTTTGTGGACACTGGTAATGGAAGTGGGACGACTCAGGGCAGGGCGTCGGAAAATGCTCCTTATTTTCAAATCCAAATGTTGGTATGCTTGTTAGATCAAGAGGTAGAGGAAGACCACAAACACTCTCTTTTGGGAAAGTAAAATAAGGTTTTGTTGACACACACACGCACACATAAAATGTACGTATACATAGATTTATCCAGTCCATCATACAAACCGCACTTGACTTTGCTAGCTCGCAGGTTGTAGAAGCTTGAATTGACTGCACCGCAGGCTTCAGATGAATCTATAAATATTGTGGCATGATGTCTCAATTTATGGACTTCCTAACATACAGCATATGGCCTAAGGGACACAAAGTGCAGCATCTATAGTGGAAGGCTAAAGAGAGGACTAAAGCCCCTGTGGTGACTGAATGCATATATGTGATATACGGAGGAGCGGCTCGTGTCTTATCAAACAAACATCCAGAGGCAGAAAAATGTAGTTTGACGGGTGAACAGATATCATTTTGACTTTTGCAGCACGGCCACCAGAGCGAATGTTTGAGGGTGAAGAGGGGGTGACTGCCTTACAGAACAAACCAGCTCTGAATGGGGGCTTCAAGAGGGGTTAAATGATTAAGAGCGACATCAATGGGGACTGATACAGAGGGAAGATTAAGGGGTCTTATGCACACCCCCTCACACATTGAAAAACAAGACACACAGGTGACCAACTCTGTCTTTTTCAGGCATGTTATAAAATGGATCAGTGGCGTACTCTGGGTTTGTATAATTAATATACCACAGGGACTCTTACTCTAGTAATTAGGAGCTGAAACTCCACAGGACTCCATTAATGAAAAGTCAGCTCCAACACTGATGAAAGATTGATCATCTCTTACTTTGTCAAGCATGTTATCCAGCTATTTTCCTTGGTTTGCCCTTTAAAATGTCCCCCATTCAAAGAAGCGTCCGTTGGGAGCACCTGTTTGTCCTTGATAGATTCCTTCACAGGCCAGAAAACAGTGTCTGGACCTTGAACAGTGGGAAGGAAGGGAAGTAGAGAGAGGAGTGAAAAATGCCCCTTGTCATCAGACACTCAATCCTGCCTCGTTTGTGATGACATATTAAAGCTGGGACCGTCGGGAGGCCATAAATACAGTGGCTATGTCCTGACCCAACACTGCTAACCTTTGACCTCTCCACAGTCCATGGAGGGAGGGCGAACAACAGCTTCAGGAGAAAGACGCCGCTGTAAGCCAACTGAACAGAAAGTTGTGATTCTAGCATGTATTCCTAAGGTGGTGTAAAATATGAGTCTGATTATATTCAGTCACTCCTTAGGATGGTTATCGATATGGAGCAGAAAGGGTTTTTAACTGTGTTAACTGTGTAATTGTGTTGACTGTTAATTCATAATGGGTTTTGGATGCATGAAGAGATCTGCACATGCTGGAAGGCCCAGTGGTCAACCACAGTACTGCAACCAGCTGCATCCCAAAGGATTTTGCTATAGACCACAATTATGGTAAAACTGTAGATGAAACACCTAGAATGGCACACAAGGTCAATTCATATATTGATATATATATATATATATCTCCAAAAGATCAACTTATGAGCTGTGTTCTTCCTGTGCATTGCTGCCTTTCTCTTTGGGAAACAAAGACAAGGTCAATTATTACTCTCTGTATTATGATTTTTTTTATAGCTGAAGGTTTGATATTAAAGTAAAACTTTGCCAGCATGTGCAAGACATCAACTCAAAGTGAAGTTTATGGGGCGGGCCAGCAAATCAATGTGAGCAGATTCAATTTAGACTGATGTTTAGCCTCGGTGTCGAATGTTGGTGCCGCCAGGGAGCAGAAATTACATTGTCTCATAATGGCTTATCCATGGACATTTTCATCATTTTAAAACAGCACACCTTGCTTTAGAGCGAGGAAATGACTTAAATCACTTCATTTGGACGGTACAGCTTGTTCTTACTTTCTTTACAACTTTGTTTATGGCAAGCCTCATGACACAGTGAATTCTAATGAGAAATAGCAGCTAGTAGCAGTATGAACACTAATCCGGATTACATAAATAAGTTTCTTCTTGCAGGTGGTGTGAAATTACGTGATCCCGACAATTCCCAGACCACAAGATTAAGCACCGTGATGCACCAAGCCAGCGCTGAAGAACTAGCCGAGAGAGAGAGCAATGCATGAGTCGGTTCTCACTGCTCCGCATGTTATGCTAAACATGTGGACATCAGTTGGCCACATGTTTAACACAGCTTACAGATGAATGCCAGCTCGGTGTCCCAGGGTGTTAACATAGAGGCCCCCTCAACATCAGTGCTAGTACTAGAAAGAAATGTCCAGCAAAATCTACCAGACGCTCCACATAACATACATTATTAGTCCCCTTACAGGATTTAAAAGACAACATCAAAAAAACCTCTGTGCACACCTGTGGAAGACTTCACACTGTACCATCTCTTTCTGACTTTTTGCTTTTGAATGAAAAACCTTGGTGCATTTGATGGATCTTCCATCAAACGTAATTGATCCACCACCCCTAGCAGACAGGAATTAAAACTAAATAGCAGCAGCTCGTACAAGCTGCACAATCACATCTACACAGCACGACAAACACTTACTGATCAGCAAAAAAACAAGAAAAAAAAAAAAAAAAAAACCTACTGCATTTGTCATCAAACCAGTCAAAAACAGACTCGCTATTAACCGAGTATTTTTACCTCTCTAGTCAGGGATCAGTAATAGAAATTGTTAAGTCTACGCCTGTGAAAAAAGTGTGATTTAACAGCTGAGAAAACCTCTGAGTCATTGGCGTTTACAGATCCTCTTTTACAAAGTGGAACAAGTGCTGTAGAAGTAAATGGATTAGTTGTGTGTTGATTCCTTCTTCGAGGATGGAGGTGTCTCTGCACACGTTCAACACACTGTCCGTGTATTCAGCAGCATTTGACAACTATACAGCTGGAGATCAATGAGGACAGGCTTGTGAATGGGTCTGAGATAGTCCAAGTGGCCAAGCAACCTAACTAATACACATATCTGCCAAAGACACCTCAGAGTAGTTAAACAGAGCCTGTATCTTTATGAAAACACCACTGCATTGCATACTTTTACTGAAAGTACTGTATGTACTCTGCTATGCTGGAGGGCATGTTTCCCTTGCAATTCACTCAAGTTACTTTTGACATCTCCTCTTCAACTTTTCTCACCATTAACTCTACAAGGTGCTGTTTACTTTCTTCCCCCTGTCTCAGCGTGCACCATTTTCTTTCTCGTTGCTCACACATTCTCTGCCCTGTGATTTCGCTCGCTCTATCTCCCTCATACCCTTTGAAATCAATCACTCTCTTATAGCCGTATGAGTAAGTGTGTACTTGAGACCAAATAATGACAGATGTCTGCGTGTTCAAAGTGTGAGGCATCTGTCCGCATCACTCAGAGGCTCAGCAGGTGGAGATGGTCTGGTGGAGATGAGGGAATTCACTGCAGTCAACGATCATCCCGCAGCATTTAATAGAGCTTTTTTTTTTAGAGCTGGTCAGCTCTCAAAATGGGTGAAGGATATGGCCAGAAACAAGGCGCAGAGAAGAGGGAATGTGATCTAAGAAACAATCTCAGCTGATGCCCACAAATCAGGTCAATGACAGGTCTGTCTCCATCTTGTGGACAGGTATATTGTACAAAAGCTAGCAAGTTAGCCTGTTTGTTGTCGTGTGTGCAAGCTCTCACTGCTCCGGTGAAGTGTTAAGTCCATGTTTGAATAAAAGAGCGTGGTCTGGCTTAAGCAGAAAATTACTATCCAGTCATGATTTACATGCCAGCTAAGTGCCACGTGTTGTTGTGAATTATCAGTGATGAAACCACACCCATCTCTTCAGCTGTGCTCGGCCATGTTAAAGCTTTTTTTGTGGTTTTATTGTTTTTATTGTCAGGTCTCACCAACCTTCTAACAGCAGCCGAGGTAAACAAACTGTGCTGTACCAGAGTTCACTGTTCAAGTTTCTTTAGATTATTGAATCATTATGTATTTATTTCAATAATATTTTGAGAGTAGCGTACTATAAAATGAAACAAATATGGGAAATAACCATAACATGACTTACACTACCAGGAGCGATATCTCTGGTAGCAACTGTCTGAAATCTCATTTCAAACTCTGACCCAGAGTAAATGATATGTAAAGCATATTGCAACATCCAAAATCATGACATCCATATCCCCAACAGTTTCTCTGAGTCTTCAGGGAAAATTTTGAGAGTTGGATGTGATGACTTGACAGCCTCACAGGAGGGCGGGGAAAGCCTGCTGAGGAATGTTTTGAAGCACCACTCCAGTTGAGTGGGGGTTCTCTGTTAGCATCAAGAGAGTGTCTCGTCTTATCAGTGGTTTTCAGTCTTATTACCTTGCTTGCTCTCTGTCTCTTGTGCTGTATGTGTTCTATCTGGTTTTTGCCTTATTTGAAATACAGGTAATGCAAAGTGGAAACACTTTTTTTGAATAAGCAAACATGTGACTCACATGACTGATCAGCTCTATCTATTCAGACAAGGAGATGAAGAAGAAGAAGCTGTTTCCACACATTAAAACATCTCCTCATCACTCCACATAGATCTGATGTAACCTTCCCTGCATTAATACATGAAACAAAGAGAAATGTCAGCTTTCCATCATGTTTTACATACTTTTTTTTTTTTTTACCATTCGAGGTTTGACTGATCATCTTGTTGCACCCTCTTCTTCTGCAGTGGTATAACTGGCACCACCTATTGCTTATCTTAATAAACCAACTCCTAATAATCTCATAAAACTAGTGGGTGGCTGATTTTCTCTAAAATCTGTTAAAATTTGGAGTACATTTGGATGGAACCCAGCTTGAGATGGAGAGTAACATTCATGTTAGCATACAAATCTCGACAAATTGATATGCCATGTGCCAAAACTAGCCTTGGCTAGCTCTCCAAGGCATAGTGGTGTAGATGACAGAGGGCCTTTTTGCTGACTGGAGAAAAGTGGGGAATTACAAGGAAACACTGTTTGGCTCAGTACAATGTGAAGTGAAGTTTGGCAGTCTTGTTTTTCTCAGGGAGGCGAATGAATCATCTCAAATCATCAAGAGGGATAACAGTTCTTAAATAATCTGAGTTTCTTCTTCTGTGGTTTGTTCAACATCACCCAACTTCTTTTCTGCAGCCTTAATGACTGTCCGTCTGCTTTTCTTAGCGACAGTCTCATCATCCTTCAATGCAATTTAGATATTTACAGACCTCCTCTTTTATCTCTGTGTGATAAAAGCAGCTCAACAACAAGACCCTGTGATAGACAATATATATGTATATATATAAAATATATATAAAAAAGAGACCTGGTGCACAAGAACTCAAGAATGAGGGTCATAAGTTTAAAGCTCTAGTCAGGGAGTCAGGCAAGATAGAGGTCAGGGCAGATGGGACCATGCACCAGAAGACTTGAACAAAAAGGCCACTTGTGTTTCCAGACATGTACCATCCAGTGATTTTAAATGAGCTGCATAAGGAAATGGAACACTTGAGCACAGAAGGGACATTGAATCTGATAAGGGATAATTTCTTTTGTACCGAAATGCAAAGGGACAGAACATTTTGTGACAAATAGTGTCTCAAGAAAAGAAAACCAAGCCAGGCACACGCACCCTTGCTGAGTATTGAAACCACTCACCCATTCCACCTGGTCTCACTCAGCTTCGTGCATCAGGAAGAATGTAGAGGTGGTTATGAATACATACTTGCAGCAATGGACCATTACACTCGGATCACTCAAGCATATGCAACAACCAACAAATCAGTCAAAACTGTGGCGGTTAAATTGTTCAGTGATTCCTCAAACGCGGCTTCCCGGAAAAATTGCGCTGTGACTTGAGGAGAGATTTTGAGAACTAGCTGCTGCACCACCTAAGAGCACTCCCTGGTGTCCGGGGGTCTAATATTTGTCCCTACAGCCCCCAGAGGCCTGGACAAATGGAGAGGTCTCAACATTAAGACTGCTCACTGAAGAGTAGTGGAAAAAAATAACTGCACAGCCAACGAGGCAACAGGCTACTCTTCACTCCGTCTACTTTTTGGCAGGCCACCCAGACGGCCAGTAGACCAACTGTTTGGGACTGAAAGTTAGCTCAGGCTTCCACTCGGATTATGTGGAGAGATGGCGACAGACGATGGTCAAGACCTCTGACACTGCCTCCAGAAATGCTTCCAAGTCAGCTGACGGAGGACAGAGACAGTATGACAAGAGAGAGTGTGCGGTCCTACACTGCAAGTGGGCGGCCTTGTTCTGTGAGGGGACAAGCACGGAAAAATCTACTCCTACTGGGAAGAGAACATTTCTATCGTCATGAGGAAGAAAGGTGAGGTGAGTCCGGTGTGTGAGCTGGTACCAGACAGTGGAAGAGGCACAACGAGAATACTCCACAGAAACATGTTGTTACCGTGTGACTGCTAATGAAAATAAGACTCCCCCCACAACCCGAGCGAAGAAAAGAAACAAACACCTGTGACTAAACACACACAGCAAACAGATGCTGGGGAGGAATCAGATGATGACTTTCCTGCAGTGCCGTTCGCCTCCAGCTGAACAAGAAGTTCACCTGCACTTAACCCGGCAGCTCAGGATTTCTATCCTGAGGGTGAAAAGACTGTCTTAGAAATGAGGGAGCCTCTTCAAATTGCAGAGGAGGGACAAAAGGACCAGCAACGTCTGAGGAAAGTTCTGAGGACGTTGTTGCAATGGACTTGGGGAGCTCAGAGGATGAAATCTTTAAGGAGACAGAACAGAGGGAAGTGTGTAACAACCCCAAACTCTGACTTATGACAGACTTGGCCAGATCAGGTTTCACAGAGAGTACAGTTTCTACCAAAGAGAAAGCTGTCAGTGGGTACTACTGGCCCCGGTAATGGACTAAAAAAGATATCATGGCAAAGACATGTTGATGTGGGAACAGAGGCTGTTGGTCGAACTTGTGTGTTTTGAGTGGACTGGACTTTATGAGAACAAAGAATTGACCCTTCCAAGTGTATGAACTCATGATTTTATAATATAGATTTATGCAAGTATTTGAGCTTAAAGATAAAATCAGGAGTATTCATGACTGCAGCGCACAGTAATCTTGGTATATCTTCTTCTATATCTTGGCTGATAACCTCAAGTAACATTTTGAATGCATGACTTCTATGTGCTGCTTGGCACAAAGTCACAGATTTTTAAATCCCGTCAGAGGCTGCATTACACAATGTTTGCCAGCATGCAAGCTACCCCCTGACTTTCTCACATGACACACCAACAATTAAGAAGTGGCACAGGCATGCAGTTTGTTTGCCTGCAGTGGCTCTTCACTGTCAGACGTCATGCACTCTATACCAGGTGCGAGTCTAATCAGGCCAAGTTTCACTCAGACGCACTCCACATTTCAGATGCATGGTGACGCTTGGTGCCAAAATAGTCGACTTCTTTTTCGGGCCATACATGCAGTAATACAACATTTTTTTAACAATGTCAAAGTGCTTTACAACAGCACTAATTCTTAATTCTTTCACATGCCAATACAAAAATTGTGTATTAGTTGCACAGTACGACGAGGTAAAACTGATCCAACATGATGATATAGATGACATTTTCATCCCTCACCCCACCACAATGATAGAGGAAGCAACGAATAAAATGGATCTCAGCTGAATTTTAGTGACATAAAGGTCAGCATGATAGCATCAGCAAGCTCTTATCTGTTTATTTTCCCCACATAAATCATAGTCATTCAACTTTGTTTCCCTCAATTGTTTCTCCTGGTCATCCACACTCCCCTCCACAGTGCCTCTACGCCCGCCTAGCGGGGCCCACACTGCAGTTGATTACCCCTGGATTGCGCTAAGGAGAGACTGTGTTACAAGTCTGCTGACTACAAATAGCTCCCTGCAGCATTTGTGATGAAGACAGATTGGAAATGATAAATGCCCATTTACACCTACACACACTTTCTGTTGCTAAGAAACATTATTTGTGAGCTACCAAGCTACCTGGTAATCTTCACAATCACTAAGCAACCACTCAATTTGATCCATGGACATGAAGTTTCCAAGACCTCAAAAAATTGGTTGGCAGCACGGTTATTTATTTTCTAAACATGTTTACAACGTGATGAAACCATAACATGCTGGTCAGAGTTGTATCATACTGTAATGATTGATCTGCTGTGATAGCTGCATGACAAACTAATATGAGGGTTAGATTAAAAGAAGACACATTGTAGATACAGATTAAATAAGATTTCAGTAATTCTACTGCATCATGATTTATGTTGTGGTTTGTTGAGACAGTTTTTACAACCACAGATCAGAATATACAGAACAGTACATCCTTTTCTACCTCAAACATTAAGGCCTGCCGTCTGGGTGCAGCACAAAGTACAATACCCGTCTGACAATGTTTGAGTCATTCTCATTTTGACATTTTGACTTTACTTTCTTATCTGCTGAGTATTGCCAAAGCCCGACGTTTGCCCCAGACATTTCAGCTCTCCATCACACTGAATCAGTTAAACCTTACAACAAATGCAAGGTGAGATAGACGCCACCTGACTGAGCATTTCACCTTGCAGGATGAATGAAGAGGATGGATGTGCAGATACTGTACATAATTTCACCCATTCCTTCTGCCCTCCAAAATCCCATGCGTCATCATCTCACCCTGGTAAGCCTAGTGATTTGTGACAGATGCTGTTAGCATTTGCTCGAACGGCTTCGGTTCAGTTGTCGAAGCCTGATTGAAGTTTGTACTGGAGAGGGCCGACATAACGCTGGGCGGGTACACAGGTGTCACACTCCAGACCAGCTGTTCACCGTTGTCAGGACAATGTTTGCCCTTTTCTGGTGCGTCATCATCTCTCCAAACACCTGCTGGCCTGTCATGACCACAGAGATCGCTCTAAACACAGCTTTGATCTAATTATGATACGGCAGAGATCATTCTGACTGGATTTCTTTGCCTTACAAATGTGCAAAGACACAAAACAAACAGGCAAGTTTTTAAAGAGAGGAGCTAAAATGAGTGTCTCTGCTGACAGAACTAACTTGGTAAATGTAAAACAAATTTTAAAAGTACCTATATATTTTCTGCCATTTGTCAGCATCCACTGTCCTCTTATAAATACGTTTGGAAATGAGTGTACAGTCTTTTTGTTTGTGTTTCGGGTAACATTTTGCATTAAACCTCACTACCACATTGTCATTCATTATCTGTATATGCAGCAGCCTCCACTTATTATGGTTATTGACAAATACAATAATAAACTTTTATATTTGCTTAAAACTATTCTTTTTTAATTAAACATGTGCGTACTGCATATAAATGGTAAAGGGGATGAGGGGATTTAAGTCTTATTCTTACATGAATCTTTTACTTTTTCAAATACATTCACTAATTTGTGCTTTTGGGATTCTGTGTGAGAAAGGTCGTCTGTGTGTGTGTGTGTGTGTGTGTGTGTGTGTGTGTGTGTGTGTGTGAGAGAGAGAGAGAGAGAAACAGCAAGAGAGACACGTGTCTGTGGAAGAACATCTTACTATGGTGTCAGATCAGTCTCAATGCTAATGAATGCACACAGGAGGATTCACAAATGTATTTCTGGATTTACATATAAATGACTCCACATAAATATTTTCAATGCACACAAAAATAGTCATCATTGTATGTAAAGGTGGAGCAAATCCACATTTTAAAAAAATGAGGTTGACAAATGAATTTCTGATGCACACACAGAATGTAGCTGAAATGCACAAAAGCATTTAAAAGTATTAAGAAAAAAGTAGTAGTAAGCAGAAACAATCTGATGGCTCATTCAGCTTTTTTTTTTGATGAAAACTGCAAATACTTTTAAATGTATACATTTGTGGATTTCTACTACCTTCATTTAAAACAAGAAATATCTGCGTGTGCATGAGGAATTCATTTGTGAACCTTATTTTTTTTGATGGGGATTTGTTTTACATTTATATACAATGATAACGTTCTTGTGTGCATTGAAATATATTTATGGCAAGAGCCAGTTATATACAAACCCCGAAAGACATTTGTGCATCCGTCTGTGTGCCTTCATTAATATTGAGACTGATCTGACATCATATCTTTCATTCAGTTTGAAGAGTGTTTACAGGTGCAGTGGATCCAAGCTGTGACAGACAGCATTAAACAATGACAGGCACATGTGCACTGTTCCATGGCAGCATGTTTATTATCTCCATGAGCCTCCACACACTAAAGACATAATGTAACAAAAAAAAAATCGCCTGTAAAGCATTTTCCCCATAGACCTCCATTATAAAAGAGATGTCAGTAAAACTGTTGACAGGACGCCTCCAACTGCGTACAAGGTAAAATATTTTCCTTTGTATTACGAATTTTTATGGAATGGAATGGAAGTTTGAGAAACTTCCCCAAAGCTTCAAAATACAGACAATGGGCCACGCAGCACAAAAGCAAACCCAGAAGCTAGAAAACTTTTGACAATGAGCAATTTGTGAATGACTGCCTTTTTTGCAGTCCAGCATCCCGTTCTCGTCATAAGTCCATGGTCCTAGTAGCCTGCAAACTGTCACCATGGGTCAGAAGAGTGTTAGTATGTCAATCAGCAAAAACCTCAGAGCACTGTTGAGGTCTACTTTATTCATTTCTGTCTGTCCTCCACCTCCTAATCTAACAACATGGGTAAAGGTGGTTTTGGTAGAGGCCAGCATACCCACTCAGAAATATGTCACATTTATGGACGACACCTTCTGAATTCAAGTTTCTCTCTTTCACCAAACTAAGACGAGCTTAACTGCCTTGTTAACTCATTGTGAAACACATGAATTTGGTCAAAATAAACGCTTCATTCATCGAGTTAGATGTAAGAATATTCTACTGTTGCTGGCCTCTTGTGCTGTCACTGAGCAGCAGCTCTCAACTGTTCTTCGGAGGTAAATCATTAAATTGACAAAACATTAAAAAAAAAATGATAAAAAAATTACATAAAAACCCACCAGCACTGGACTCAGATAATTGCTGATAGCTAATTTATTTCACCCAATTGCCCAACCTTACTCTAACTTTTCACTCTAACATTTCACAGTGAATTTCTGTCGAAACCTGATGCTTCAGTACCATCAACAGCTACTAGAGTAGTTTCTATTTTTCTGAATCAACATTTGCCACCACAAACTGCAGTCAGTCACAGTAAATAACAGAATTCACTGTTCACATGCTTTGGTTGTGCTCATTTCGAGCTCCACTTGTATCCCACTCCCTCCCAGCATGGGATAACTGCATCGACCCTGGATATTAGGGCCCTGTGACAAAAGAGGGATGCCACTCTAAACAGTGTCATTACTGTAAACTGATTGGTTCAATATGTGTGGTCATGCAAGGAAAAAGAAAGTGTCTTTTGACCTGCTGTCAGTTGCTGTACCACTGAGGCTGTAATGAAATCTGTTGCCATGTTTTTAGTACTGTAGTTAATTCAATACTTCTTATTCAAAGCTGTGCTCCAGCACACCACTGTAAGGCTTATATTGTGAAGGAGCTTCAGTGTTGTTACCAAGGTTAGCAAGAGACTAAGTCATTGTTTCACAGTTATTGGCCTATATGCAGCTTATATTACATTTAATGAATGAAGCCTGTGATCCTCAGACTTCACATCACATTAATGACAAGCATAATGATTTACATTCTAGGCTAAGAACACTAGTCCAGAAGTCGCTCTCCCCAGCAATATTTTCCTGCTCCTTCTGGGAGATTCAGAGGTGTTCTCTGGCCAGATGAGATGCATAATCTCTCCAGTGTGTTCTGGGTCTACCCTGGGGTCTCCTACCAGTTGGATGTGCCTGGAAAACCTCCAAACAAAGGTGGCCAGGAGGCATCCTGCCGGATCCACCTCACCTGGCTCCTTTCGACACAAAGGAAAAGCCTGCAGAGGAAAATCATTTTGGCAATCTCATTCTTTCAGTCACTTCCCAACTGGTAAATCAAAAGTTTTGCCTTCCAGCTCAGTTCTCTCATCACCACGATGGTCTGGTACAACGCCCACATTACTGCTGACGCTGCACCAATCCACCTGTCAATCTCACGCTCCATTTTACCTTCACTTGTGAACAAGACCCCAAAATACTTGAATGCCTTCAAGGGAGCAATCCAGCTCCTTCTGGCAGAGAACCATGGCCTCACACCTGGCGGTGCTGACATTTGACTGCAAACTTCCACAGTTCTCTAAGAATTATCAGTAGTAATAAGCCATCTACACACCATATGCTAAATTAATATATAGCAAAAAGTGGAAATGTTTCTGTTCCTTCTTGATGAATATATCTGAAATTGAATATGAAAAAAAGCTCTGCAGGCTCTTGAATAAGACGTGTTCTTGCACGGACGCTACATGTGCTTTTGCTCTTACATGAGAATTCAAAGTCATAGTATTCCTTGACAACAGAATGCTGCACCATCTAATCAAAACTGACACACTGCCTACAGAGCCTTTCCTCCCACTTTGATACCATACCAGACATATGAAGGTGGGACACAGAAACACTGCGCCAGAAAAAGAATCATGACAATGGATGGCAGCTGTCAACCCAAACTGTATTATTTTGTTTGATCACTGCTACATGCACTTTTAGACTCTAAAAGCAGGATTTGAAAGCTTACATATATATATATATATTTTTTTTTTTTTTCTGAGAGTTTTTTCGGTCATTAATTAAGGCAGAAAGAGGCCTCTTTGCAATCATGTAAAGGAATTTACAAGATATATAGCATGTTAAACAAAAGAAAAAAAACATTTTTACCTGTAGACTCTTAATGCTAATGATACAGTTCCCATGGGAAAGTGCTGTTTAGTTTGAACCCTCACCCCAGATCTACATCGACAATGCAGGGCTCTCACATGAGCTTCGGCCCTAACACTCCAACATCATGAACATGTGCCAATAGCTCACAGGCCTGTCTTTTCCTCTCCTCTGCAAGCTTGTACTCCCAGGCATGGTGGGGAACACAAAGATAAAGACAAAGCCTCTAGTTTCACAGAGGTAAACTGGTGGAAAGAGGAAGATCACCTTGCAGCGGTGGGTGTTGACTCCTGCCTTAAAATAATCTCTTCCGCTGTGGTCCACAGCACCATGCTCAACGTGGAAATCCTGATTTTGGTGTGTTAGGAATGCTCCACCTGCACTGTTCAGCTTTGAGGACTACACTGGTACCCTCGGAGACACTGGACAGGATGCACAGACTCCATATCATATAATGCTGATGGCATATGAGAAAAAGACCCTAAACTCACAGCTGAGAAGCCACAAGAGTGCATATGTTCCATGTGAATAAAGCCACAACGTATAAATAAAATACTTATAAGCTACTGTAGGAATACTTGAAAGTATTACTGCAACATTAGAAATAACATGAACCATACCAGCCATGGTTTCTTAAGGATATTTAGGAGCATTTTACAGGGCTTGAAATGACATACTGAGGAAAATCATGCTTTTTTAATGACTCAGTACTTGATAGAGTTTCCCATCTGCAGCCTGCTTATGTTTTTTCACTCTCTCCTGCTGAATAATATAACACACTCGTAACCAATTTCACATTTAAGCTAGCTTGTATTTGTCTGCACATGAAAACAGAATTGGTTTAATAAGCTGTTTTAGAAACAAAACACTAATTTGACAGCCACACTGCAGACTGGTTTTAATGTACTTGACAGTGTTCCTCCTCAGATTTCTGTAAGGAGCTCTGTGGTGAAAGATCAGCTCTCAAATAAAGCGCAGTTAAGCAGCTTGATAAGGCTTGTGGGACAAAACACACACTGCCATACTACACCGCCATGAAACTAGAGGTACAGACAGTTGACATCAGAAGTGCGCTGTTTGCAGTCTCTGTGGCTGAAAAAGCTTGCCATGGAAAGCCGGTCTACGTCAGTGAAGACATGAGAAGCTGAAGCTGACACACTGTGTTGAGGTGTGAGGGAAAGACAGGGTCACACGACTACACAGATGCTGGCAGATAAAGAGAGAGAGAGAGTGAGAACGCACGAGAACCCCGGGGGAGCTGAAAACACACAGGCTTGAATATCAATATACAGACAGAGGCCCTCTGAGCTTTGACAGAGATGATAGAGGCAGCCCCGCATTGGCTGGAGCACACAGCAGCCATCCAATAAAACCTCAGGCATGCATCAGAAGACCTCAGCTCCAGATAAGGTTGGCAGCATTACCCTTCCTTTGACATGAATCTGTAAGCTCATTCACCAGTCTTTTGTCAAAACACCCAAAACTACACATGATACAGTAATCAGACACGGTATTATGGTTGGTCATCATCTTAGCGATATAACAGGCAACCAGAATGTGGAAATGGAACGATTTATAGCTAAATGAACGTGCTGAGTGGCTCTGAGACAACTTATTGTCTGCATCTGTCTTTGTGTGGAAACCCTGTGGAAAGCATCAGCTCTTATGTCCTTTTCAGATGACAAACTTCTCCCTTCCTTCATGTGCCAAATACACCACAATGGACTTAGGTATCTATTCTTTCTTATTTAATATGCTTTTAAGGACACTCTGAGACTACTAGATAACATGAAGGAAGGGTGCACAAATCTGTTTAAGATTAAAAGTGCTTTGGTAATTGCAAAGTATGGTCTTACTGCCTTTAGATGTGCCCTAATGTTTTCTCTGAAAGGCTCAAGAAGTAAACTTGAATGAGTTTATGTGGATCGATGGTAAATGTGTTGCTCTGACTGACTCTCCCTAGTGTCTTATTTCCATGTAGTAGTTTGATTTATGTGGTTTGGTTTTGTCATTTTGCTGGGTAAATCAATGGTTATCAAAGACAAACTGACAAAACACAAAAAGAACAGAATGGGAAAGCCGCAAAGTCATAATTCAGATATATTTATTTAAACTAATAAGGATCACCGTTTGGCAAAGTGCTTTCCTAAGGATGAAATAGTTTGGCCCACAACCCATATTTTGAGAGCATCTGCCTGAAATCTGCATGAAGCTATCTTTAACAAAGACACTGTCTCCCAAGTAAATTCACAGCAGTGAGCATATGAATGTATTACAGCCAACATGTTAGCAAATCTCAGCTTAATGAAACAGAATGCAATCATTTGCAAACAAACTGTGTTTACCGACAGCAGTTCTACAAACTGTTCCTGACTCCATGTAGCAATATCCTTTATTCAATCATGTGTTCACAAAGCGGTGAACCTCGCTCCATCATTGCTCGTGACCGACTGAGCCTTTCAAGGATGACCCTTTCATACCCAATCATGATCAAGTCCCTTCCATTATCAGGGGAGTTGGGAGCATCAACAAGGCTGACATCTTATCGTTACTTCCAGACACCCAGAAGCTGCTCACATCAGTGTGAAGGACAGTGAGGCCCTCTCAGGCCAACTAACCACGTCAATGCACAAATTAAACATTCTTTCATATCCATAAATTTCTCCCACAAAAATGGAAGTTTCCTGCAAAACTAGCTGTATCGGTCATTTTGAGCGATGTCATATAATTTCTAGATTGAACATTTTGACAGTGAAAGTTTTTATTGAGACAGAAACAATGCCAACAATCAATTTCAAAGATGGATCTTCAGTAGAAGAGGTAAATAACAGTTTTCATGATGTATGACCAAAACCAAAACACCCATGTGACTGAGTAATAGCATCCCCTCATGTTTCTGAAGATGATTTACTCAATTAATTGTGAAGGAATCCTGCATGTGGAGTAGTCACTGTCAAGCATCCAAAAGTGTTTAAAGTCACTTCACATCTCCTTGGAGGCTGTTGTTCATTAAAATAATAGCTCAAAACTCAAACAGCCTATTTATCAGAGACCGCGGTGGATGGCAGTATGGACAAATTGAGGTGTAATTATAGCGTTGGGTTGCAAGAGACTTTTCATCATCACAGAAAGCCCTTCTTGCAAATTATTCAGGGAGGAGAGGTGGAGAGAGGTTTCACTTGCTGATGCCAGGAAAACAAGCGCTGAGCTTTTTCGGCATCAAAACTCTGTGGAGTGGGAGCCATTTGTAAACAGGGTCCCGGGAGACGGTCATATTTGGAAAGAGAGGGAGAGCAAGAATCACGGGACGAGTGATGAACATGTAAGCATCAGATAAGCATCCTGAATGACCACACTGGAGACATCGTCCTTCGAGAAACCCTGCTGGCTTGTAATCATGCCTCACCTTCATAGTTTGTTTGCAAGGTTAATCTATGATATAGGACTTTTCAGGCTGTCTTGTCTCTTGTCTCACACTTGGCTGTTTAAAGCTGCACTAAGTGATATCTTAATGTTGTCAATGGATCAGATTAAAGCATGTACTGTTCAAGGGGGTCACTTGTCGAAACTCTGCAGCTCCTCTCAAATCTACAGAGCATTTTAGCATCTTTCAACTCTTTGTTTTAGCTTTGTGACCTGCAACTTTAATGTTTTGGTTCAGTCTCACCACTCTCCTCATTTCCAGCTTCAAGACGCAGTTCTTTGTTTTTTTTTTCAGTTCTAATAAACCCACTGTACACCTGTCCAGCACCAAATGGCAAACAGACAAGGTTAGCAACTAGCCGGTGAACACGGTGGAGCATTTAGCAGCTAAAGAGACAGATATTTCCATCAGAAGTGTTGTGCATGGCTGTGCTTAAACATGAACATACTCATGTTTTTGGTCAGCGGTTGCTACTCCTGAACGTGAGTGTGACAGTGCAAGACAGGCTCACACTGTGTTTTACAGAATCTGGCATGCATGAAGGATGATCACAAGAGATCACTGACAAAGGATAAAACTAAAAGCTGCAAAACAGCATTTTGTAAAGAACCACTTACTTGTGTTTAAGTAGACAGACTTGTACCTTTTTGAATACACTGTAGGAGATCTGCAGCCTATTTGAAAATACAATTGGAAGAAACTGACGTGAACTAGTTCATTTCAACCTGTGTGAACCAAACTTTGAGCTAGCTCTTGCAGGTGTGGACTTGCACAGCACCATTGGAGGAGACCAAAAATGGAGCTAAAAGAGCTTACATTATTCTGGCTTGCTAACATGTTTACTACAACATGTTTATACGATGATAATATGTCAGTGTTGTGTTTATATATTGTTCCCCAATTAAAAAGAAAAAAATCAATTAAGGCTGTTTTAATCCTGAAATACCAGGAAACACTAGTATCACGTAGTGATACCCAATGTCATACCTAATGCAGCAAATAATACCAAATAAATCCTACTTTTATGAAGTCCATCATATTGTGTTTGTTGACGCTGTGCAAGTATTGATTTAACTCTGCAGTAATAATTGGAGGAGGTAGTGTGTGTTTTTATTGCATTAGATTGCATTATATTGAATGGTGTTTACAGTTTTTGTTTTTGTTTATAATTATTACCTTGACCAGTAGTTTTAATTATTTTCTGCAAAGATGTGGTCTTGAATCCTGCATTTTTATGCATGAAGAAACCTTGGTTGTAGAACAGGAAATCAGCTCTATTTTTCACACTTAATGTATCCTCATTGCAATTTGGCTTTTCTGAAGCATAAAAAATAGGATACAGTAGAAACAGGGGCCTATATATTTTCTGAGATCTCCATATTTAGGCTGCAGCTATTCTCTAAAGGGAAGGGAGATGTAGGTGAGGGAGAACATCTTAAGAACAGGACAACAAACTAGGAGTTGGTTAAGTGTGAGTATTCATGCATGCCTGTGCATGTTGTACTCGCATGTTGTGTGGGTTTAGCTTTGTGTTCGCAGGCCTGTGTTGGGTGAAGGAATCTTGAGAACAAGAGCTTATGAAGTTTCACAAAAAGAGATGAATACAAATAGAAACACTGGGTGGAGGAGTGGAGACAGGGGTTGTTAGATAGAGAGAGAGAGCCTTTGTGTCCCTGAGGATTACAGAAGATACAGACCTGAATAACTCACAGAGACCCTATAGAGCTTTAATTATTGATTACCGATGAGCTTTCACTGCCAAAGCCAACATGTGCTCCATGAAGAATCAGCTGAGAGGATGTTATAAAGCAATGGATCTGAAGCACAGTACCAAGAAATTCAAAGACCAAACCTGTTCCTGAAAACTTTTCTACGGAACCAGATCTGAAGAGACGCAGAACACTGAACTCTTACAGCAAACCTCCATGTAATCCACAAAGGGAAGCTGTGAAAAAGAGGCTGTGGATAGTACAGTATCACTGCTCGGGTCGGTTTGGCTGCAATAAGCATTTTCCTCAGGGATGGATTACAGTTTGCTGCCACAGTAGAGTGGAGGGTGAACTGATATAGTGGTTGGATTCCAAAGCACTACTAGTTCTGGAGCAAAATATAGTAATACGGTGGACTGTATAAAACATGAAGCCTCAGCCATAAGTTTCTGAACAGTCATTGTGAAGCTTAGTGACAGTGGTTGTGGCTGTCGCCATCTTGGCGGTGCCTGACTGTGCTAAACTCCCAGCTAATCCAAAATAGACAAAGAGGTGGAGCATGGGTGGAGCTGAGGAAGGGCAAATGAAGCCTGGTTGCTGATTACTAGCTAGTTGTCACTCCGAGCAAACATGTCCATAATTATGCATAATTTTAAGCCTTAATTTAAACAAGTGAGTTACATCTCCTGTACTGTAATATGGGGGTCTATGGGAACTGACTCCCTTTTGAAGCCAAACTCAAGAGGCCATTTGAGGAACTGCAGCTTTTAGCACGTCGCCATTGGCTTCAAGGATTTTCTGATGCTGGTTTCTGTTGAGACACTGGTGACTGTCTCTCAGTCCTGCCTCTCATTAGTCTACTGGTTCTGTCACACTGCATCGTGGTGGATGATTACTAACACTTAATTTCATTTGTCTAACTGGAAGCTAATTCTCACGTGTTGCAGATGGAGGCTGAAAGGCATCGCAGTGACCCCAAGGTAACTCAACCTCTCCGTTTTATTCTGTGCTCAAGTTTAACTCAGCCCCACTGACTTCATTTCACACTTCATCTCCCTTCCAGCCACATCCACTCACACATGCGAACACATCACACACATGCACAGTCTCACACACACACACAAACATTCACATTGACATGGACTCATGCACACAGGCGAGTCCAGTTGCAGACATTTCCAGAGAATGTTTAAATCACAAACAATCAACCTACACAAATTAGGCTGCCACGCATGGGAGAGTAAAGCTTGATGTGTGCATTATTACATTAAACAGCTGTGAGTGTATTTTCCTTGCTGATGTTTTCGTCTTAGACAAGGATTGTTTTGCATTTTTCTTTTTCAATTGAAATGAAACAGTAACCGCTGGACAAGTGATATTTCATCTGCTTCAGTTCATGGTGTACAAGGGAAATTCATGACACAATGTCAAACGTAGATTCATTTGGCGTGGTGGTTTAAAATGAGTGAAATCTACAAATTGGGAAACCCATAATGCTCTGTAAATCCCATCCCATCTGCTAGAGAGCTCAGAGTAGCAGCCACTTGGACTCTGTCTCTGTGTCCTCATGATGCTGAGTGGCCTCACAACACAGTGCTCATGTTCAGCCTGACCTCAGCATGGCCAAATCAGACTAGATGGCACTTTACAGCATGGAGCCACTCAGAGCCTGGCCCGGGACATAAAAAACACTGAGTGGGAGTACAGGAACTGAGTGCACAGCTATAAGCAGGTTCCACAGTTATAATGGTCTGTATTAATGTGTGCTAATGTCTCTTCATTGACATGCCTGACAATGCCTCTTATGTTATATTACACGCGAGGCACTGAACATGAAAATGTCATTACTGTGAAAAAATCTAATAAGAGATTGATCAATAATTTATTAATTATAGTAAGTAGGGTCATTACATTTGTGTATCTTATTACATAACTCAACTTAAGACCATGCATATCTGAAGTTGAAACATAAATTAAAAACTAACATCTAAAAAGTTGGCTGGCCGTGTGGCCTTCAGGTACTTATTAACCCCTCTAAACTCACCCATTCTCAGCATATCAGTCATTCCAATCTTAAATTGTGTAGCAGTTTTTCCAAACATCTCCAAAGACACCACACACGTCAGACCGAATTTTGGAAAATTGTGTCTAAAATGATGGATCTTGAATGTTTCCATTGGAGACAGCGATGCAGCCATCAACCACATGGAGTCTCAAGTTTGAATCCTTCACTCAGTGTAAACATCACACAGCTTCATTGAAGATCTGGAACAAGAACGTACAGAACACACAGAGTATGTGACACTGTCAAACAATGTGAAGTGATTCTTTTCCTCCTTAAAGCCATTTAAATGTACTCTGACAGGTTTCTGACCACTAGTAGTGCTGTGGAGTAATATGTTTATGAGAGGGGCCTCATATTGTTTCTATCGTGTGACAAGTACGCCCATGCATGGCAAGCACAACTTAGATCCTGTTGTTGGTTTGATGGCAAAGACAGATTAACATTTGGTGGTGGTAATGGACTAACAATGTGCCAACAAGGTCTGTGAATAAGATTGTTTGCCCATAAACATGGATGTACACAATGCATAATTTAGAATATTTAAAAAAACAACTTTACAAATGTTTTTTAGAAAGGAAGTAGACCCCAAGGACACATACACACAATGTGTTTTTGTAATAAAAAAAGAAATAAAATTGTTTGTTAATAAGAAAATTCCACAGGGCACCTTTAAAATAATAGTTTGACATCTTGGGAGTTGCACTTATTTGCTTTCATTCTGGAGTGAGATGTGAAGACTGATACAACTCTCCCATCAGCACAACACTAAGAGCCAAAAGCTTGGAGCTTAAGACTCCAAACATGCGGGAAACAACTAGTATGGCTCTGCCAAAAGGTCAAAACTACACCTAAACACACACATCCAAAGCCCAACAATTAACATGATCTCTACATACAAAGAAAATTGATTTTAAGGGGCCTTATGTGCCGTAATTACATATATCTTGGTGAACAAGAGTCTTGTTATCGCACTGAGGTTGCCAGGCAACTGATATACTGGGCAATGAATGAACTGATGATCATCTAAAGCCACAAATTGTTGTTTTTACACCACAGTTTCTTCCTGTTTTGAACATTTGAACTCGTCTAATGCTCAGGAAGAAAAAGCAAATAAGCATATTTCCCAAATAAAACAAACTGCTCCTAGAAGGGGAAATAAAAAGCAGAAACTGTCTGTTGAGGAATTAAGTCGACTCTTAACTGCATGTTCTCAGTGTTATGACTCAGCAAATTTTCTGACAATGGAAAGGAAGGTCCTCCTGGTGATGACTAATCGCTGAAAGCACACTGAAGATTAGCCAGGTGAAGTGATTATGCATCACAGGTACAGAGTTCAGCACAAAGGCTCATACTGTCGACCTCTAAGTCTGCTCATGGTTTAAGGGTGGTGAGGCGAGCTTTAGAGGGAGTCATATGGTGCCTGCGGTGTGTGTCCTTCAGGCAGTTTGTGTGTGTTTGTGTGTGTGTGTGTGTGTGTGTGTGTATATATGTGTGTGTGACACCATCTGTGGCCTGGTCAACCGCCCAGAGTTCTTCTGCCAATGGCTCCCTTAGAGGAAGATAGTTTGGGGGCATGTTGAGACTCATTGTTGATCCCCCGCGCAACACACACACAAACACGCACACACACGCAGGCACACAGATCATATAAAGGTATTTTAATGCATTTTGGAGAGCCGCATTCATGCACACATCATCAGCGTGCATGCTTTTCAAATCAATGTGCGCAATGAGAGTCTGCGAGCCGCTTCTGTGACGCAAGCTTCTGAAGGCGGAGCTGTTTAAGAAGATCATGTTAACATCTCATTTTTCTATTTCACGTTTACCTTCCATTTTTCTTCCACTCCTCTGCCCTCTCTCTGTTACATGCCACCAAGTCCTAAAGCAAGACGGAAGTGTCGGAGTTTCGCCCAACTGTTCTCTGAGATCAAAAAGATGAATATGAGCTTTTAAAGGGGCTCAGTCCCTTCAATCCCATTTCAGTGATACAGTTTTCCTGACAGCTTTGAGGCTGAGGAAGTGTTCTGCTGAGGAACAGGCACTGAAATCGCTCTAATGCTGTGTCGGCTCGTAAATAGCAAAGAGCTATAAATGTATCTTTTTACTGTCGGGGGGGGGGGGGGGGGCATTTACAGTTTTTCATTATGGATGTTAGAGAGAGCACAGATATCATAGTGTTATGATGTGGCTGAGGTTTTGAAAATGAGAGAAGTCCCTGCCTTGTGTGGAGTCTGCTACAGTATGGTAATGGCCATCTGTTGGTAGTGCAGCAGTGCAGTAAACTACCTCTGATAGTCCGACAAGATGAGACACGCACACACTAATGCACACAAACCTAAAGCTTCACACACGCAAACCTAAATCTTCAAACACAGTCTACAAGGATGACCTCGCTGTGGTCGCAGCCGTGCGAGTGTGTGTTTGTGCGTGTTTCCATGGCTTGTCTATAACGCTCTGGGGTGAGTCAGACAGGGGACAGATGAGGATTGAGCTTCAGCGGGAGGATGAGGAGGCTTGTGAATTCACATTATTGACACTGTAAACACCAGGTACTGCAAGTCAGGCCTGCACAGGACACCCTGCCTCTTTGAAATGATGTCAATGCTTTTACCAATTTGCAACAACATGTATGTTTTGAATCAAACTTCATGCTGGTGCAGTTATGTCTTTAGTCACGCTCTACGGATGGAACTATCGGCGTCTCGGTCAATTTGTTGGTTGGTTGCTCCACCGCTTTGGTGCAGGCTGACATATCTGAGCAGCTATAAAATGCCTTGCCATTAAATTTTGTACGGAGGTGCGGTTCCAAAAAAGATCAAACCCACTGACTCTGGTGCTCTCCCGACTTTTTAAGGGAGCACCAAAGGGCTGCTAACTCTGAACAGATCATGTGACCGATGATAATGTGACTTTAAACAGCCAATGAAAACACAATCATTAAAAAAAAACAGGAATGTACCACATTTTACTTAATATATGTCAGTAAAATTATGGATTTTTCTCCTTTTTTAAAATTTTTTCTCAAATGCTGCATACAAACGTAACTTTACATGATGTTAAATCACGTTTACTTTATTTTGCGTCACCAATGTGTAGGGACCACTGCATTACAAACTGTTTCATCAGATGCCGCCTGTGATATTCATGGATGCAGTGTACAGTATGTACAGAGTACTACTCGTATATACAGTATGTGAGCATAAAAGCGAAAGGCAGGGATAAAAAGAAGGGCAAACTCCTGCGTCAGCTGATCCAAAACACTCGAGGTC
Source organism: Chaetodon auriga (assembly GCF_051107435.1). NCBI lineage: Eukaryota > Metazoa > Chordata > Actinopteri > Chaetodontiformes > Chaetodontidae > Chaetodon > Chaetodon auriga. The sequence goes on from NC_135086.1 coordinate 17,593,386, forward strand.
AATTGGAAGCCTCTCACATCTCTATCTGTAGCCGCCGATGGGAGGGACGGGTGCTGGCTTTGTTCTGATTCTCTTCTTCAGCTTTTGTACCGTGAAGTCCGTATAGACAGATTCCTATTATTACCCCTTTGATGGAGCGTGGCACTTGCCAGAATGCTGTGAAAGGTTTTGCCTCACAGTGTGATGTGACACGCATGTCGTGGGATGAGATGACAGAAAAGAAAAAAAAAAGAAAACGCTGTGCATGCAGGTACAAACAGGCACACAACTTGTATCCAAGCAACAAGTACACATTCAGAGATACACACAAATATGTCACAGATGAAAAAATGTCAAGCTGGGTTCAAATAAGTTCTCAGTTAAGGTTAGGAATACTCATGGTAATACCCCATGTAAGGTAGAGGAGTAAAATACCATCATAGCTGCTGTTGAAGTTATGAAGTTAGGCTACTGTCTGTTTCCTGGTATGTATGTTGTCCTCTTATAATATATATATATAGATTAATATTAGCTACATTTTTTTCCTTTGGCAAATTAGGGTGTGAACACATCAGTGACGTATCTTCTCCTTTTGAGTTGATATGGCAAACGTGTTCGCAAAAAGTCGCTTATTTGCACGTGCAGCAGTAACAGAGCAACAATATCATTAGTTTGGAGTCGAGGTTCTGTCCAATATTCACTGTCTTCTAGTTCTGTTTTTGGTCTCTACCAACTCCTGAGAGAAATATCCAGTGTCACTGATGTGAAGAGCTGGAAAGCCCTCAAGGTTCCAGGCATAGTGATGATTCTCTGTAGGTTCATCACTATCAGCGCCCCCTTTCACATTATTACATTATCATTTGATACATTGGTATTCTAAAAATCTTGATTAATGTTTTGCCGGTGCAGAGGTGCAGCACGAGGATCGAGGCAGCTGTTTACACTGAAATCTGTATTTCTATTTGTATGGCTCTTTTTGACTCGCTGTGTCATTACAGACATTACCCGAGGAAAGCGTGTTGTAATTCTTACATACACAAACAGAGGCCGAGGGGTTAAAGTTGCATTTTATAGTTGATATTATCCAGTTGATATTACTAAGCATATCTGGAGCATTTTCAAACTTCACTTTCTGCACTTATGCAGTTTCTGAGGATGAGTGGCTCCTCTCATATTAAATGCCACCAGATGACTGCTTCCACAGGCTAAAAACCTCTCAGTGAACTTGTGTTGTTACACTCTGTTCCCCATACAATACTGTTTGCCTCATTCACAAAGTGTCTATAACAACAACACGCTCAGTCAACTCCTCATGGCTCAATTGCTTCTAAGCACATTAAAACTGAACAAGAGTGAGAGAAACAGGAAATGTGGGCAAAAAGTAAAAAGACAAGTCCACCAGGGCAGCAGAAGAAATGGAAACAAGTGTGAGTCTAATTTCCCATGGTGCACTACTTCACCGTGCTGAGCTGGTTGTGGTGTTGACTGATGAAGCCAGGCGCTGGATTACCTGTGATGGCTTTTTCACCAAGGTCCTGAACACACCTCTGAGTCACATACACACATGCATGCACACACACGTGCGCACACACACACATACAAACATACAGACAGACACACGAGACCTGTCAACCCTCCTGTTTTTCCCAGGGTTCTCTTGTATTTTTCCCTTCTCTCCTGCTGTCCCCCAGTTTAAATATTTTCCAGTAAATCTGCTGTATTTTCGTGGTCCCTTGTCTGAATGTAAAGAGAATGAAGACAGTGGAGAGGGTGGTGGGACAGCCGAGTGCAGGGCGGCAGAAAATTTCCTGTATTTTCAAATCCCATTGATGGCAGGTATGACACACAGACACACACGCAGGCAGGCAGGCAGGCGCACACACACACACACACCATCTTTTTCTATTATATGTCCACTACATCCCAGTTTCCTATTACCTATTACTGAGCTCCTCTTCTCCACTCAGCCTCCTGCTCTTATGCACAGACTTCCCTATTTAAAGCTGGAACTTTGTCACGTTTCTCTACCGAGAGCGTATCATGATGGTCCTATTGGTAAATTTACCCATTAAGCGACAAGAACATTAACGTCAAAGTCATCCATGTGCGTTTAGATCACCCTCTGAGTAATGTGAAAATGATTGTGGTTGTATGGTGTGTGCGTTACCGCTAAGCCACTGGACACAGAAATGTACAATTACCTGCAGATTCAAAACATTATAAAATGAACTCCACAGAACTGAATTAGTCACGTTTAGTGTTGATGGCCTGTGATTGTAGCTGCATAGAGTTTCTCATGAAATTTGATTATTTTTGTCATGTATGAAATGAAACTTTTCCAGTCTTCCAAAAAAAAAAAATCCCCCCACATATAATAACACAGTAAGGTCCAATTAGTAAATCTACCGAACATGATGCTGAAGGGACAGTTACAACCATCACTGCTGCCTGATAATTAATAATTCTAGGCCTTGATGATCAACTCTTAAGATTTAAATACACATTGTTACAAACAGTTAACAGGAACGCATGAATGATTTTAGGGTCTGTGTTCTCATCACTTTTGTAATCTGGCCAACACCCAATTTTCACTGTAGACATTTTGACTTATCAAAGCAGGAAAAGCACAGGTAGAATTAACAATGTTAGTCACCTACTATAACTACAGATTCTTTGAGTATAAACATAGTGCTCTAAGAACTGTTTCTGTTGGGTCTACTCATGCGTGCATGTACATTTGTGAAGATTTTCTTTGCCGCCACTGTACACTGTACTGTCCATTTCCACTATATAACACCATCAAGACCTCAGCTCTGCTACCAAAAGCCAGTATTTTCTTCTGCCAATGCAGTAGGAGCAGGGGGTCTAAGTCTTAGCGGGCTACGCCTGTACTCGTAGAGTTATGATATGTCTGTTTCGTATAGGTGTCTCCATCTGCTATGAGCTGTCAAGATTGGGTTAAGGGCAAAGCTGATGGAGTCAGTGGCCACTGCGACACCAAGGTCCACAAGCAGATAACATGAACCATTTCACAACCCTGTAAACGCGAAGGGTAATAAGGCAGGGAGGCACCGGCTGTGCCATCCTACACACCATGTTAGCCCTGTGCGGAAAAAAGGGGCCAAGTAATATTACACTCTGTTCACTCAGTACTGCAGCTGCAGAAGGGTGGGACGTTGATTACGTACCATAATAGTCCCCATGCAGCCCACTCATCTGAGATGATGAGATTAGAGGCGCACTGTTTGGCATGTGTGTAAAAGCGGCAGATCTGACAACACATCATTTGCCGTCTAGCACATTTAAAACTGAAATAAAGGACACACTGCACAGATAGAAACGGAGGATGAGGATAAGGCTCTTGTGGAGTGGGCCTGGACATGAAGTTGCTCCGCTCTTGTCCTCTCTGATATAGAGGCAGGGTGGTGAGACTGACAGTGCACATACTGAAGCTCACTCATTGTCTTAACTCATGTCAGGGCTGGGAGGAACCCTGTTTGTGAATAAAACTCCTCATTACGTCTCGAGGCAGGACACGGGAGACCGCCTTCTTCCCCAGAAGCTCATGACATGATCGTTTCTGAGACACGGAGAAATGTGGGGCGGGAGACTGGCAAACTGGAGCATGTACCCTCTTGAAATTAACCTTGACATCCATGTATTCATGGGTAGCAGGCTTTGCCACGCTGAGCAGTGGTCTGTAAGTGGGTCTGCACACACGTCTGTGGACTGTCTGCTGGCATCATTTGCAGCCGGCTCATAGCCTTCTTCGCCGTTTAGCCCCATGTGACATCCATATGATATCTAAGCACAGCCTTAATCACCACTAACTCACCCTGAAGAGTGGCAGGTGGGCTATAATTCTTAACTGAATACCCCTTGTCTCATTGCTCCCTTCCCAAGCATGTAGGAGAATCTACAGAGGCCCGTTTGTCCATCGTGGGCTACTGTAGAAACAGAAGATTCTCATTCTAAGGTAACAAAAACAAAATGATTCATATTTTCAGATGATTATACACTAATGAAAACATACATGAGTATTTTAATCTATTTCTGCCAATAGAGCTGCTAAAGCTCACACACTGGTCCTTTAAAGATTTTCCATTAATGTATCTTCTGGTGTCTGCTTCTTACAAAACAAGACAGATGGTCATTCATCTCAGCAAAAGAAAAACATGAACTAAGATGATATTAGAAGTGCACAGACAAACTGTATGAATCTGACAGCATATTTGGGGATAAGCAGACAAAGGAAGACCTGAAATAAATTGGAGGTGTCCTTTCAGCGAGCACAAGTCCTCTCATAGTAAATATTTCCGACTTCTCTCAGCTCTGACAAGTGCAATTATGCATACATAATGACTGGTGTTATGCAACTAAATGGGTTACTGGTACATTAATAATTTGTATTTGATACTCAGCCATCACCCTCTGAGTTTTCATTTTTGCCTTTGTTTCAGTCTCATCTCGCAACTTCTCGCAGACTGTTGTTTGTCACATTGTCATGGTATTGTGTCATGGCAGACAGATTGTGGCCAGTTAAAAAGGCTTTGAGCATCATTTATCAGGAACTGGTTCTGAGTTGGATGTTTTGATAAGGAGCTTTTTTCTTTTTTATTTGAATGATCAATCCCTTAAAAGAATACTTTGACATTTTGGGAAATGTGCTTACTTGCTTTCTTGCCAAGAGGTGGATGAGGAGATCAATACCACTTTCACTTTGTCACTGTTTTGCTTAACATAAACACTGCAAACAGCAACAAACTTCACCTTTAAAGCTCGCTAATTAAAATGTTATCCATCTTTTGTTTAAAGTGTAAAAATGACAAATTTTAAGGGCTTATGATGGGACTATTTACTGACCATGTGCACTGACTTCATGGAGTCTTAGCATTGAGACAAGACTCTCACTTGTCTTGTCATCAGGAGTTTGGAAATGACAAGGGTGTTTACTGAGAACCGTGATTGGGATAACATCCTCCCCTTATTACTACAGAGGAGCATGACAAGGACAGTGTGTGTGTGTGTGTGTGTCATACATGTTCCGATATGCAAGACATGAAAATGACTGACAACTGCTGAAAACTAGATTAAAATATCTAAAATTAACCTTAATCAATGCACAAAATGGGACTCAATGTGCATTTTTGTCAAAAGACTGAGACTGAAAATAGTGTCAAAATTAGCATCAGTCGAAGCACCAGAGTGGTATCAATCCTCTCATCCAAATCTCTGCATTAAAGCAAATCAGTTCATTTCCCAAAACGCTGAACTATTCCTTCAAAGAGAACTTCAGACCTGCTCCACTTGCTTGTACTTTGTGGGTTATGTACACATGTAGACGGTTATGCAGGTAGACACCAAATGTCTGCGTGCATTTGTGTGTGTGTTTGTCTCTCTATTTGGCCACTAATGAGATGTCCAACTGTGGCAGCCATCTTTAAAAGGTGCTTCCTTTATCATGTAGATGAGAGGGAGACTAAAAATACATGTGTCAGCGAGACAGTTGAGGAAACTGCACACACACACACGCACACACACACACACACACACACAGACACATCGCTTCAACTAGATTTTGATTGTGTGATGTGGGCAAACAGGAGCTGCCCCTCTCCCTTCGCAGTATGTAATTAGCAGTGCCATCTGTATGTATGAGACTCAGAGGTGAGGACAGCACAGGAGGAGCACGCCTTTCCATCCTCATTTACACTCAAATCATTACTACAGCCTATTCATCGCCTTTTTTCATGCTCTTTTCCCTGGAAAATGCTCTCCCAGATTAAGCCATCAACTCCAAACTGCTTTATTTCCTCTGCAGTGGCAGTGCCACCTCTCTGTCCTCTTTGTGTGGGATTCAACCTCTCAAACGTCAATTCACAGCTGCCGTTGCTTCACTGTGCCACATTCTTCGCTCCTCAGCCACTCAGCCCCATCCATCACATTTTCATGCGTCCGCTGATTTCACATCTTTCCCCGTCTGAGTCCTGTTGTCTGTCATTCTGTCTCTCTCTATCTGTCTTTTGGTGTCTCTGTTACTCTCCGTCTGTGCCTCCCTCTCTTTGGGCTCCAGGCAGAAGTGTTGGACTCTCAGAGGAGAAGTACAGGTTTAAATGACGGGCTTGTTAACGGGGTCACTGATAATTCCGCTAATTAGCTGCCATATCACCTTGAGCTGTGGTCCCAGCAGCTACATGAGAGAGAGAGACAGTGAATGAGCGAGAGCAAGAGGAAGAAGAACAGAAACAAACCCTCCGATTCTGGAAGCACCTAAAAATAAGCAAGCACCAGTCACCTCATCTAGCTTTTAAAAACAGGAGCAGACATCTCATAAAAGTCAGGAAAGACGAATAAAACATTCAGCACTGTAAGTCATTATATCATTAACCATAATTTCAAGTTTAGCAAAATGTTAATTGTGTCTGTAATGAGAAAATTGCCAGCGATGTTTCCTTTGAAAGTTGTCCCTGAGAATGTAATGAATCAATTTAATCACCTGTTAAAAATAGCCCAAAAAAGCGGATTGTAATTTGCTTAAAAAGTCAAATTAGTGTTACTTTCAAAAACGTTCCACCCATATTTCACTTTCTGTAATAGATTTTAATGCTGCACTGAATACCAACACCCAATCCCGCACCAGGCTGCTAATAATATTGATATAGTTATTTGTGTGTGAGCGCTGACAATTAGCATGGGTCGCTAAAAAAACCGATGGAGCTTGTCTTTTGCCGGAGGGCAAAATCATCACGTAATTAACCTGTTAAAAATCAATACACAGCAGACTGTATGCAAAATGAGAGGCCATGTCCCTTATTAGCAGCAGATTTCAAAGTGGATCCTTTTGTTGTGCTATTGGCTGCTCGGGGAGTCACCAGACCTCCTATTGGTCCCAGCTACTTGTTAATGAGCCTCAGATGTCCACTTCACTCAGTGGGATTATCGTGGTGTTTAATATTGATATCAGCTGTACTAATTACCACCTATTAATTATGGAATAAATAATTGAAAGCAAAAACTATACTCGAGTTAGTGTAATTAAAGAAGACTAATTAATGCATTAATTGATTTTATGTTAATTTAATTTTCCATGAAATGAAAAGAATCTTGGGAGGATGACACAGAGTGGAGCACAGGCCCTTGGACAAGGTCGATATGATTTGGCACGATCAGAAATATTCCGCGGAACGGCAGCACAGTGCAACTTTGCACTAACGACGCAGGGAAAAGTTACAGAGTGCGGTTTGATTAAAGAGTGATGAAGAAGTTCATGTCAGCCACGGCTGCTCTAAAGACACACTCATGTGGATACTCAACAAGCATACTAGTTTTTTAGTTTTGCCTTGTACTTCTTCCTAATTGGGGAGCATGCTAAAACCGGATGCAGGAACGAGTGGAATGGAGGCATATATCTGAGGGCTAGATGAGCCTTTGTTCTAGAGAGAGAGAGAGAGAGGAGATGAAAAACCATCTTCGTCTGGGATCTGGGTCAGAGCTCTGTGTTGCGGCGCTCAGTGTCTCTCTGTGCTGCTCACTGTACCGACTGTATCTTTCTCTGGGTAGGCTACGAGCCGAAATTACCTGGCAAAGCATCACATGGATCAAGTACCCACATACTCACAGTCTACTGTAACACACAAACAGCAATCAGTGTTAAAATACTCTCTCACACACTCACATGCGCACACGCTCAGCCCCGGTCATGAAATGTTGCGCTACGGAGCCGATGAGGCGAGAAGCCACATCAGGTTAGCAGGCCAGCTGAGGCAGACTGTTCCTGCTGTGAAAATCTAACCCCCCCCCCCACCCCCACCACCACCAACTTGCCTGATCTGTTTCCCCTAAAACACCACAAGAGGGATTGTCAGAGTCAGCAGCAACACTGATTTCTTCTCTCCCACAAGTTTCACCTCCCAACCAGACTCAGCCTCTCGAGGCATCAGAATGAATGAGCTCTATTAGATTAGCAGCACGGTGAGCTAGCCAAACCCCCCTCTCCAAACTGCGTTGTGGTTTCACATTAGGGTGAAGCGTGTCTTCGTACGACTTTGCCTTTGCAGGTCACTGCCCCCGTATTTGCGGGCGCGGGACTAAAACGCACACACGCTTAATTCACTGACATATGCTGGCACATAAACACATGCAAACACTCCAGACACATACACAAAAGCAGCCGCTGCGGTATAATAGAAGCAACAGAGGCGTTTGATTGGCATTAGCCTGGCGACTGTAGATCTAATTTTCTCGGCTTGCTGGAGAGGAACAGCAATGGAGAATGCAGCAAATCAGCCTGTCAGTCAAAGTGGCAACCTGCCCCTGCTCGGGCGCCGTTAGTGAGCGTTCTCCGCTGCAGAGCTACAGCGGGAAAAACAGCAGCACAACAGGTACATCAGACGTGTTGTTCAAGCAGAAAGGATTAATCCCCAAGTCGTTATCGCTAATATATTGTTATAATTGAGCCAATCACATGCAGCAATTATAATGACTTCAGGAAGACAGCAATATTTGGTGAATAGGAACAAACAAGCAGGCGTTTATTCTTTCCATTTCAACACGCAGGCATTCAGTTTGTCTGGGCTCCACTCCTCTGTGTAAAATGGAATAAATAAAGGACATTACCAGACGTGTTTGAAGATATGAAATTATACCATTTTGAATAAAAGTTTGTGTCTTTCATGTTTTTTTTTCCAGAGAAACAAAACAAAATATAATATTAAATACATGCTGAAATAAAATGACATCTTCTCCCTCACTGATGAACACACCAACGTGCTTCAGTTGAAGAGCTTGACTCAGACTGGAGCAGAGAAACTTTGCTCCTGCAGCAGATGAACGTGAAAACAGCCTTCCAGCGTCGAGCTCTGCACATGCATCGTTCTGCACAGCGAAGCTCAAGCATCCATGTTATTAACCTGACTGTTGCTGTAAATAGCAACAATGTGTTTTTCTGGTTTTCCCTGTGGCAGGAGGTTATCATAGGGCTTTAAGTTCGAATGGATTGTGGGTTAAGATTGCCAATTGAATCTTAATCTAACAGAACCTTCAGGGGGTTAAACAAGGTGTATCAGATCAATTTAGCTGCTTATAGAGGAGGACTTAGCAAGGAAGAGGTGACGCTGTTGGGCCTGAAGCAGTCAGAATAAGATCTCGGTGTTAGGCGTCTGCTATATCTGTACGTCGCTGGCGGGAAGGAGGTAGGTGTCATATACGCTGTTATCAGTCGGACTGCTCCTCGTATCTCTGATATCTTTGTTTTATCATGGGTATAAAAAAAATGGCCCGAGGGCAAGAATGGCCGTCTAACTGCCTTCTTCTTTTCCCCTCGTTCTCGTTTCCTTTCTCTCCTCCGGGTTGTCACAGTGAAGAGGCAAAAAAAAAAGAAAGCCACTCCACAGCGACAGCCCACACAGATTCTAATCTTTTCTCATTTTTCTGGTCCTGTTTAAAGAGCCTTTGTCACAGGTGACCACAGGTGAAGGACATCAGCTTCTCCGCTCTATCTCGCCTTGTTCTTTTTCTTCTTCTCTTTTATTAACCGATGAAAAGGTGAGGATGGGCTCTGCGGCGGTCTGGGTTGTAGAAGAAGACCCCGCGGTGGCTTTAAAAATCTCATTTAAAATCTAATTTTGTGTTGTCAGCTTTAGGAGGAGCCAAAATAACTCAAGACTTTATTCACAACAAAAGCAATACAAGGGCATCTCTTTAGGTCTGAATCGTGGGTGCTGAGCTGAGGCCCACAGGAAAGGCAACGCATGGGTGGAGGTGAGCAGGACCGATTGAAGGTGAATGAACATCTGGTGGGACTTGGACTGATGCAAATACTTTGCCTAAACAAACCTCTCTCTCTCCTTTGTGTTTTACTGTAGCTTGTGGCTGAAAGTAGCATTTCCCTTTGCACGTGCAGACATCTCTTTGACTTCTGCTTTCATTAACCTCTCAGTGTGCTCCACTGGAGAGAGGGGGAATGTGCTACAATAATATCCCGGTGACGACACGTGGGTCAGGACCCCTCTGATCCTGAGAGGGGAGAATATCTCATTAAGAGAGGAAGCCTCTGGGACACTAAAGCAATTTGGCTTGCCCTCTGTTCTCAGGAACCAATTAAAACATTAGCCTAAACTATCGCCGTGCTCACAGATGTTGATACGCAGCCATGACAGTTGTGTGCAAAACACTGAAAAGTTAGAGCTGCATCAGTGGCTCCCAAGGCTAAAATAGTAATCACAGAAGGTGACGAATAGGCTGCATAACGTGAATTAAAACAGAGAGGAAATGAGAAATGTGCTGTAGTTACACGACATATGTGACGTTTAAACGGCTTGCGTGTCCATGCGGTGCGTATATTCTTGTACCAGAGCCTCAGAGGTGGAATCTTTTCAGGGCTTTTTTATGAGCGTGAATCCGGCGAATAGACCTCGATTAAGACTCTAAAAGTTGCTCCCTCACCACTTTCTCCTACTCCATTTTCCATCCCACGATTTGATTCCAGTCTATTAAACTGTGCTTCCAGGCCAGCTGCAAAAGTCTCAACAGCTTCATTCTGTGCTAATGAAGCGCAGCCTGTCCATAACCAAATCTCAGCCTATGAAATTTGGGGATAACGCTGGTCTGTGTGGAGACAGGTCGTCAATCTTCCCCCTCAATCTCTAACTCAATTCAGCAATTACATGCAAATAATCCACAGATTCCAATCGCTCTGACACATTACTTGGGGAGAAAGAAGAAAGTTCAAATGGGGATCATCCACAGATTAAGATCTTCCAAATGATCAAAAAAATTAAAGTGGAACAGCCGAATTGATAAAAGCATATTTTATCTGTCAGCCATTTCTTTTTCATTTCTGCTTGAATTTTTCTGGATTCCAAATATTTACTTTGTCCTCTTCCATTTTTCTCATTCGTGACACTAAATTCTAATATTAACTGTGCTTCATGGCCAAGAATTAGAAAAAAAGTGTGAACAGAAAGTCTTTTGACATAATCTCTCCAGTCACGGCAAAGAAAGATCAGATGCTCATCATTACCAGATGTCTCTAAAAGCGTGATCACTCACGAATCGTCCTCTCGGGGTGATTATGCATCGCTGCTGTGCCTTTCACAAGCTATAATCAGAGGTGAATGTGCGTTTCCATTGAAAATGATGAGGGAATGCAGGGTCCTTGACTCAACTACTCAACCACATGAACGTTCTTTTCTTATGTCAAAACAATATTTACAACCGTTCAAAAAACTGCTGACAGAGTGAAAACATTTAAGCATCACCTCTGACCACGGGTTCCCTCCCAGTTGCTATGATTGACGGGAGATGAATGCAGATATGCTGAGTCCACAGGGCACGTCCCTGAACGATGTCACTGTGAGGTCATGTGATGACAGTCTAGAGTAGTGGGTCGTCACCCCGTGACCCCTGAGCTGAATAAACAGAGGAGATTCAGAACGAAGCCCTGCAACTCGCTGGACTGGATGACAGACAGAGGCTGGAGCCGCTGGGTTGTCCTTACACTCATGACTGGCCATGAGAGCAGCAAAATAAGCGCACTCCACTGTTACTGAACATTAAACACTTCATCAAACACACAACTGCAGCCAAAAGGCTACAGAGTTGAGCTACTTCTCAGTTTTTATCAGCGTAGTGCATTATTTGCAAATAGATGATGCCCCATTATCCATGCAGTTAAAGGCTGATCATCGCTCTGGAGGTCAGTGGTCCAATCACCCTCGACCTCATGGGAGAGTGTTAGTTGGACGCAGGCCAGTGCTTAGAGATGGGCTGGCATTTCACCCGTAGCACCTAACATCATTGCCAAAAGCATGCCGTAGTCCAAGGCCCTTAACAGCTACAGATCAGTGCTCCAGACACAGTGGTTTTTGGCTGACCCAGAGTCCTGTGACCCCGCGGAGGAAGATATGGAGCCAGTGCCTGCAAGTGTGTGTGTGTGTGTGTGTGTGTGTGTTGGATGTGTGCATTTGTCTGTCTTAGAGGGGCTAAGTGGTGGTAAAAACAAAATTTCTCACTCCAAAAGTAGGATCTGATTTTCCATCTAAATTCATTTTACATACAAAAATCAGTTGTTTTACCACAAAATGTAAGCATATACAATAACTATTCTTTCAGGGGAAAAAACAGTATTAAACAAGACTAAAACTCTACAGTCATGCTAGCAGCTAGCTAGCAGTGGTGCATTGAGCTAAATGCTAATATCAGCATGCTAACATGCTCACAATGAAAATGTTTGCATGCTGATGTATAGAAAGTATCATGTTTACCGTGTTAACCATCTCAGTTTAGCATGTTAGCATGCTAACATTTGCTAATTAGCTAACCATGAATACGTGTACCAAATGTCATCCAGTTCTTGTTTTATGGTTGTTAAAAAATTAAAAATGAACGCACATTTGCACACATTTAAAATGATCTTAGTTTGCTTTTTAGTAATTTTGATTGCTCAGTGACTTCCATGCAGAGAAAATGGCTCTCAACGTGAAAGACAACAGTAAAAACACGATTGATCTTAATCAGGATATCTGTTGTGTAACGGATACAGGCACACGTGACAACACACACATGCAGAGTGAAAAAAACCCCACACAAACATACATATTCACAGACCCTGAGACACTCACACACACACACACACACACACACACACACAAACACGCATGCACGCACACACACACACAATACGATCCCTCTTGGCAATCTATGACCCAAATCCTCCATGAACCCCTCCCTCTTGGCTCCTCCAATTCTGTTTTCTCTCAGTCTGTCTTTCTGGCAAGGGATTGGGACCTCATACATACACGTACGACTTTTTTTTTTTTCCCAGTCAGTTTCAATTTTACATGAACAGAGACACAAGCACACACGTCTCTCAACAAACAATGAACATTTTCTACACCTCTCCGAGGAGAAATCTCTATTGTTGCAACTGAGAGAGTGTCTGAGTTTCCGCATGTAAGAAAGATCTGTGCTTGAGCTGCGAAGAAAACACAGCACCGTCCTTCCTTAAGGCCCTGATTGATCCTAATAGTATTAGATAAAGACTGTTCTTACCTGACCTCCAGTCAGTCAGTAATGTGATTCCTCTGAGTCAACGGCTACGTCCCCATGCGAACAAAGAACAGGTGTCCAGGAGGGAGAGAGGCTGCTGGGGCTATAGAGGGTTAAATGCTGGCTCTGACCCCCACTGATCACCCTGCTGAGTCTATAATGCCACCCACAGACCGAGGGCACGGGGAGACACACATGGCTCGGGATTGAGAATATAAACTAGGCGAGACTTCTCTGGGTTGCAGGGAAAACGGAGGGAAAGGATTTCAAAGAGAGTCCTCTAAGAGTTGCCATATGCTCAATAAGCCCTTTAACGCCTGCACTCTTTACCATAAGCCGTCACTTGGATGATAGTCACAGAATGAACAGACACCTCTATCCGTCAATACCTTCCTCCTTTTGACCGCTTTGAGTGCCTGCACAGACTGTATATTTAATGCATCCTTAAGCATTTGAAAGCAAGATCCATTGCTTATTTTTTCTATTTGAAATGAAAATGCTTGCTCGCTCTGTTGAGTATGTACCCGTGGTAGAGGAAGCACTGTCAGTAAAACTACCATTAAAACAATGCAAAAATAATACAAGTAAAACTCCTACATTCAAAATCTCCCTCAAGTAAAAGCACAAAACTATTATAAGCGCACAGAAGCATCAAAGGCAAAAGAAGCGGATCTGCAGAAAAGTGACTCCTGTGACTATTATTTAGGACACTATTAGATTATTAACAGTGATACAGCTGCTGTCGCTGGTCGAGATGGAGCTTGTTTTATCTAGCTTGTATACAGTTAGCCTAGGGGTCAGGCCCCCTCCAAAGGATAAAGCAGTGGGGCGGTGAGATGATTAATGAGGGTAAAAAGAACAAAAATCAAAGTTCTGCTGCAGGAATTCATATTCATTTTTTGGACTTTTCTCTCATTTTTGCTGTTTTGTGGCACACTGGATAATTCAACCGGTTATTTGCATAAGACTTTCTGAGACGTTTAGAGGCCAAACTACATTTTGTTACGAGCCAAAAACCTTGGGAACTGGTTTCTTTTTTCACAATGCATTTCATCAACTCCTCAGATCTTTGTTGTAAAAGCTTAGTACTTTACATAAGCAGCAAATACAGCTGTCAAAACTGTAAATTCAGTGGTGTAAAAAAGCCGATATTTCCCTCTGAAATGCAACAGAGTAGAACTATAAAGTCACACAAAATAAGTAAAGTACAGTACATATGCGCCATCACTGGTATATGTACTGTACTATGTGTGCCTGCTCCAGACTCCACACAGCAAAAAGGTCACACAGGCATGTGACGGCCGGACCAGCCGCATGGCTCTAATCAGCTGCTCTGCCTCTCTGGAAATGACACCATTACATTGCAACTCTCTGATGAAGTAAGGAGTGCGGAGATAATACACTCTTGCACACTATTGCGGGGTTACTAATATCCACTCTGGACTGGCAGTGATGAATGAGATTCCTGGGATATGTGGAGGAGTATTGAGCGCGAGGTAAGAGAGTAAAGGATGCAGAGAATGGAAGAAGGCAGTTGGGTGATTAAGCAAAGGTTGCATGAATGGCCCCTCTGATAGTTGTTTCAAACGCGTATTGTTTCACTGGCGCTCTACAGTGTTTGAATGTGGGGTCTTATTATTCTCATGGCAGATATCCAGACACTCCAGGAGAGGGAGGGTATTCTTATGCAGACATTGTTTCAGCAGGCAATCTTTTCATGCTTTGCTCTACTATTAAGTTTTCTTTGTGGTTTAAACAAAGCTGTTTTTTTCTTTTTTCTTTTTTTTTTTTATCCACTCAGTGGCAATCAATATTTTATAACTCGTGTGATTTAAACTCATGAAACCCTGCACAGGCTAGACTACTGAGAGTGGAAACACCTTGGTTTTGTGTTATGATTAAGGCCGCAAAGTGATATGGTGCAACATAAACAGATCAATTATTTGCACGACAATCCAGTGGTGGAGAGTAACTAAGCTCATTTATTCTAATGTGGCATTCAAGTACAATATTGGACTTGATACTCCACTGCTTTTGTTTGACAGGTTACAGATATATAAGTTTTATACAGACATACGAGAAGCTTCTGCCCCACTGAAGAGACGAGAAATGGCAGCAAACGAAAACTTCAGGTCTGTGTAGAGACGGTGACGTTCCTCAAATTAATTCACAAAACAAAGAGTAGTGTTATATTTCCAACATGTTTTCCACTGACTGGCATCAAGACTTATATCATGTTGATGATCTGATGGTTTAAAGGGCCAAAACTGAAGAATTTCATCCACTAAAAATTGATATCAATTGTTTTTGTTGACATTTAGAAGGTTTATTTTTGATATTTGAAGTACTTCCACTTGTTCCACTTGTAATAGAATATGTTTACATTGCTGTTTTGGCACGTTTACTTCAGTAAAGGATCTGAGGACGTCTTGCACCACCGCCTCCAGCCTGGTTTAAGCAGTTTAAGGAACTCATCAGTGATGAAGGCAGACAAGGCAGAGCAGGAGGGAAGAGGAGCAGGAAGAAGTGAGCAGACACCTCACTCACTGTGCGTCCTCACTTAACATTACACCTTCATTACGTTGCAAGCATCACCTGCTATCCTCTACACAAAACACTCGCTATCACATACAAAGGGCTGCAACTGGTGATTCTCTACATTACTGACACAACTCTTTTTTCAATGAGTCATTCAGTCAATAACATGTCAAAATCAAAAGCTCCCAGTGACCATGGTGACTCTCCTGATTGCTTGTTTCCATTTACAGTCATAAAAAAATACTCAAAGCAGCACAATTCACATTTTGGAAGTTTCAATCAAGGATTGTTTAACATTTTTGCTTGATGAATGATTTCTTCCCTATCAAAACTGTTTTCCTTTCAGCTGCACAATAAAACACCTTATTGTTCATTTCAAACAGTACACAGCTGGTTTTCATTGAGGCTCTGCGAGAGATAAATCAAAGTACCTTCCGAATACCTTCAGCGAGTGAGTAATACACAGTACAGTAGGATGGTAAATTAAAGGAATTTGTCTTTCAAGGCCCAAATGTCAGTGCATTACAAAGACGACAGAACATGGCGTGTGAAGTGCTGCATATTTCAGACTTGTGCCTGGCACACTTCCGACTGTTTAAAGTAACGCTCTTCTCAATTTGACCTCATGGCTATTCTAAGGATGCGAGAGCACCTTCTCAGATCTATAAATGGGTGTCTCATAATGAGTATGATGACACCAAGCAGAAATACTCTTCCGTTTCATCAGGGAACTCACACAATCTGATATATTCTATTCTTCTGTGGCAGATCCACTATAGGAATGCCCTTTGTTCAAAAGGACTGTTAAATCACCTTTGGAAAAACTCCGAAATTGGCGTGGGAAAGTCAGCCTCTGAGCAGTCCGTGGCAGACAAATAGATTTCTAAAGCCACGTTACTCCGATATGTTACATCTTTCAGATTCGGAGGATGTTGCATCATCCTTGGTTTCACGGTTGAAGAGACAGGTCCTGTGTGTGTACCTGAATGCCACCTGGCAATGCTCTGTAGTTGAACATGACCTGTAACCTCACTGGAGGGAGAAAGGCCAAGACCCCTATGGGGGAAAGAAGCTGTATTTTGTTGTCTGATGCACGATGACAGTGGTGTGAGAAGTATTCAGATGATACAACAATGTAAAGGTCCTGCACTCAAAGTGCTGAGAAGTAAAAGTACAGAAAAGTGGCATTTTTGGTTTTCGATTAATCTGCTCATCATTCCCTTGATCAATCGGTGAATTCTTTGATGTGAAAAAGCCTCCTCTGTGATTTACAATGAATAACATTTAAAACAAATATATTTTAAAATGACTTAAAAAAGGCTCACCTACAGAGATTCAGCATTCACTGCAAAGCCCCCCAGGATCCTGTGCCAATTATGAAAAGAATAAGCAACAGTTATTGATGGACTTTGCTTTGGTGCATGAGCATCAGAGAGTGTTTTATTTTCAATACTTCAGCCTGTGCGTGGAGGGAGGTTACGATGATTAATATTGCCTCTGCATGAGCCTGAGTGATGGAGCTTGGGAAACAGAGAGACAAGGACAGGACATGAATGCTCCACTGCACGTCGGCCCTGGTTAACCCTGCAGCCACACAGGTTGTGACAGAGAGCGAATATAAATGGGCTAACCGGCCCTTCCAGTGCATTGTTGTGCAGGTTTTCCTCTTCTTCTGTCAGACACTGTATGTTGCACCAGAGCTGATATGCGCGTATATTGAAGGGGTTTTGATGGTTCATTTATAGAGTACACAAAGCAGCATCCACAGTTTTAAAGCACATAAAAAACTGAATGGCATTGAGAAAGTGAAGAGGAGGAGTTTTTTTTTTTTTTTTTTTTTAGGATAAACAATGACACTGCAGGATCTGCTTTGGCTTTCTCCTCTGTAGACACAGCATCACCTTATTGCTGCCACCCACAGTTACACCACCACTTCAATAAATCACTGCACTGGTAACACTAATAATGAAAACATAGCCACATGCAGTGGGAAAGTCACTGAATACATTTATTGAGGTATAAAGTTCAGTTTTACAGTATTTTTATGGATTCAGGTGAAAAAAACAACAAACAAATTCTGATTAAAATTAGCTTCACCTTTATCATCTGCAACATTAAAATGATCTTTACACACTTCATCAAGTATAATCTAGTAATTTAAGCACATTTTGATGCTAATATTCACGAATGACTACTGGCCACAGGCAGAAAATAGTGACATCTGATAAGGGATAGACAATATTTTCAATACAAATTTGAGTGTTTGACTGTCATGGAAATATCCCTACTTCTGTTTTTTTTCCCACTAAACCCCCCCCCCCCCCCCCCGCCTGCCACCAATCTAAACAAAAATATGTCCAGTAACCTTCTTCACTGAGCTTAAACTACTCCCATTGCAAGTGCAAATAAAGCACACCAAAGCATTCAGTCAGAAATCTGATGTTTTCATCAATAAATTACAAAACAAATGAACTGCAATTAATTATTTATTAATTATTAACTGTAGCTGCTGTTGGCACTCATTGCTACGCCATTCGACTATCTGCGAACAAAGTGTAAAACAAGCGCATGCTACATGAAAGCGAATCAAGGAGAATGTTAAACACTACCGACGAGCACCACATTTTTTGCGGTATTTCTGCATTATTGATTTTTTTTAATGACTACTATTTATATTTTCGACTGTCCTCAATGGAACAATGGGGAATGCAAAGAAAAAAAATGCTAATCCTACACATCGTGACTTGAGGGTTAATAAAGCTGAAGAGTGATTAACAAAGTTTTTGAAAATCAGGGTGTCATTGTTTTCATTATAAAGTAGTTTAATACTTATTATTCGGTGCTCTAACTGTGTTTGTGTACACGTTTATCACGTGCCTTACATGTATTTGTGGTACTGTGTATTTTGTTTCAAACTGGATTGTGCTTTCTACCTTTAAACCTGCAATAAGCTGATTTTTTGGCCACTTGGGGGCAGCAGAAACAAGTTGTGAACAGGGCACTGACATATCATCACCTTTTAAACTGATATAGCAACTCTCTTTCAGCACTGTTTTTGGTCTTCACCACCTCCTGAGGGATAATCTGACTCTTTAGCAGATAAAAGCTTCACTACATTCACCAGCTAGTCCCTAACTTTGTCTGTCTTTGGTGCTGGTCATGTACAGTCGGTTTTTAGAGCTTTTTATTTGAAAAAAGCTGCCTGCTGCAGCCAGAAATTACACTATGAGAGCAGTGAATGTGAACCAAAACAGTACAGTTGTGGGCAGGACAGCTAAACAATGAACTCTAAGAATAAGAGGCACAAAAGAGGTACTGCTTATTATAGTGTGAAAGAGGTATGAAGCTCTGTAAAGCTGAGGAGATCTGCAGATTTGGGTGATAAAACCCTGCAGGGTCATCTATGAGTGACCTTCTCTACATTGTCACATTGTCTTCACATTGTCAATTCATGTATTGTTCTCACAAAAATATCAACTATACCCACTTTAAGTTCCTAACAAAGACAGAATATCCAGAACTATTGATGTCAACAACATGAAAATAGACACAGGGAGACAGGACACAAGGTGGAATATCTTTCAGCAGACAATGAAGTGCATGCAGGTCTGCTCATATGTCACATGTCATCTGCTCCTGCACGCCTCCATCATCCAGCCTTCACGCATCTGTCTTTCTCTCAAACTCTTCTGCTTAATGCATTCTCCTCTTCGTTCGACATTCCTCCCTCAGTGTCTCTCCATCTCTCATGTTGCAGTCGTTTGTTTCTGGCTGTCTTTGATCATGAGCTGAGGAGGACAGTAATCTACTGGAAGCCAAGTGTTTATATCTAGGACAGCTGAGAATTGGGTCACACGTGATTTCTGCTGCCCTAGGCCCGCATGGGCGCTACTTCAAACTTTCCCGATAGTCTCTCTCTACTGTGCCCAAGTTTGTCAACAATGATTCGGCAGAATGGATGCAAGTGTGCAGCCAAGTGTCAAGGTGAGACCATGATAAAAGACAGATGTCCTGCATAATACTCTGTACTTTAATGCTATTTAAATCAATAGATTGGCGGCAGGCCAACTTCAAAGGAGATTACAGTGATTTACAGAGTAATTGCACCTTGAAATTATGCTAAAACCCTCTCTCTTAGTATATTCAAAAGATGCAACAGAAGAGTGAGGGAGCTACAAAGTGTGTGACACTGGGGGTCAAGGGACACTCGCTGAGTGATCGCTGCTCAGTGTGGCATGGATAGCAATGTGCATGACCATGGGGCTGGTAGTCACAGCTACCATGACTACCACTGAAAAGACAGGGAGCTTTGAAAACCACTTGAAGCACATTTATGGCCCTTTTAGTGAGTCACTGTGTGGGTACCTGTGATGTAGCTCTGTATCTCTCAGTACATAGCCATAGCCGCAATGCTTATCACAGCTAACATTAGTATTTGTCAGCCCTAATAATCTTGTTAAGCTTTGAACACAGCACAGTTATCAGTGTGCCCATGTGTTGTGTTTACTGCCACTGCAGAGGAATAAATCTCATTCATGTGAGATGTCATCTCTCCATTGGCACTTGTGAAGGCTTGCCAACAATAACAGCAGCTACGTATGACAGGCACAAACCGGGGCCACGATCGGCCATTGTTCTGTTATTTACACTCAGGCCTGCAGCTGCTACCACAGCCGAGGGTCATCGTACAATATGGACCCCGGAGTCTCGCCTCTCCATATCCAAGCACACACATATACTTATTTATGAGCAGCTTTTACTGACAATGTTGTTGGAATGCGCTGACTTTTCCCATGGTGCCACCATGAGATTGACATTTGTGCTTTTCAGTGAAATGTCTCAACAGCTTTTCGATGGACTACCGTGAAATTTGCTTCAGATATCCCCGTCTCCTCAGGGTGAATTGTAGTAACTTATGTTACCCCTTTATTTTTCATCTAGCAGCACCATCAATGCAAATTTACTTCTCCCCATACTTCAGTTTACCTGCAATACGAGAAGAAATTCCCATCAGCCTCAGCTGTACTTGCCATGTTATGTTAAATGTAAACTACGATGCTCGACATCTGCCTGTTAGCAATGTCACTGTGAGTCACGTGAGCATGCTGATGTTAGCATTTAGCTCAAAGTACTGCTGAACCTAAGTACGGCCTCACAAAGCTGCTTGCATGCTGTAGACTCTTAAACACACACTTCACAGTGTCAAACACCTTTCAAGTGGGCCAGTTTGATGCTGTATAGTTGCCTCGCTCACACTTGACAATTTGCCTTTTCAAAGTAACCAGAAAATACTCCAAAATATTCAAAAAAAAGAAACGTATTGCTGAGTCTCATCAAAGACCACACTGAAGAGTTGCCATTACCTTGTTTTGTCATATTTATGTAATAAAACAGTGCTTTGAAATTTGCCTGCAGACACAAAGCAGCAGGGTGCCAAGCTGGCGTCTTTGAAAAGGTAACACCGCTGCTGATCAGTAATGCGCACAGACACGGGGAGGCTCGGATGGAGTAAAATTTGGGACTTTTGTAAACCAAAGTTAAAATGTCATAATAAAATGTTTCCGTCTGTGCGGTTACACATTATACTGCTCTTTGCTCACTCCATCAGACAGACCACCGACGGAGAGCAGCGCGATGGCCGGGCCGACGGCACGGCGATGTCAGAGAGGACCGAGGCACGTGTGCTCCCGCAGATGTGCCGGTAATTATGGGGGAATGAATAGTGATGTTTTAAGAGGAGATCAGGGGCAATTACAGTGATTTAAAGCAATGGAGCCAGGCCCTGAACACACACCTTCTAATTACCAGGCAAGATCTCAGATCTCACAGCGGGCACGGCAGATTTGGCATGTTTGCATAATCAAACAAAGGCTTCTGTATGATGTTTATCTTTCAATATTTAAAGGTCTTGATTCTGCTCGTGCTTGATAGTGCATTTGCTCTGTGATGTGTTTGCTTCTGCTGCTGTTGTTGTCGCCGCTAATGACTTTGAAGGAGCTTGGTGATATATTTAGCTGCTAATCAGACAAAATTAATCTAAAGTCGTTTGGAAGTTTTGTTGCCTTCAAATAGCTCATGGGAATGCGTTAGATCGGAGTGTGTGTGAGTGGGTATCCACAAGAGGCCAAAACAGGGATATAATTTCATTTGATTGCCACACTCATCAAGCCCAAATGAAGATTAATGAACACATGATGGAGGATTGAAAATAATAATATTCCCGTTGTCTTTAGGCCTCTAATTTGTTTGAGAACATGCTGTCACGCTACAGAGAGCTTATTGGCATTTGCTAATGGACTGCTCATTGTAATGGAGATGAGGAGGGGGCCATCTGCATTCACTGGTAAGGCCACGAGCTATAAAGAGTAAGAATAGAAAGCGGTGTGGCAGTGTATGTGCTTTATATGTGATATCTGAGGCAACTGTGTTGAAGAGAAACTTAAACATAAGAGTGTGTGTGAGCAGGAATGAATTAGTGCATGAGGACGGGGGTGGCCAATTCCCTAAATAACTTGTTCATTGATCGCAGCAAGTAGATGCAGTATTGATAGTGTTGTTCGCCCAAAGGACCCAGATCCACTAATAATTAATTGCGATAGAATAAGGAGGCAGGGCATCTACACTGCATTGCAGCTCTACACAGCACGATGGAGATACAGTATATAATATGTTCAACCCTAAACTGTAAATACATGTTGAGAGAGTAATGCTGCCCGGTTTGATCAGCAGAATGAGGAGATGTTTTGAAGAGGTGTCTCGGCCATGTAGCAAAATGTTCTGACTGATTATGTCTGGAAAATGTTGTACAATATCTGCCAGGAGCATTTAAAGCATGATAAAGCTTTTCTATGACTGTATTCCCTGGAAGAAGAAAAAAAAAAAAACCACTCCCACTGTTGGCAACAGGCAGAAAACAGGCAAAGCAGGAGGCACACTGGTAGAATACAGTACAAAATGGACTTCACTGCATCAAAGCGGTGTGAGCTGTGTGCATTAGAGGGTGACACAGGAGTGGATTTTCACTCCTGTTCCATCCCAATCCCATGACAGAGTAAAAAGAAATTCCCATCCAATCCCAATCCTCCTCCGGTGCAGAGACTTTGATTTGATCTTCTCTCCATCACATAACACCACTGAGGCCTGGTGTCCAAACCAACAATAAAGTCCATTTTTATGGGCAGACTGTGCAGCCAGCGCACACCAGCGATTATCAATTATGAATACACAACAGCCTCACTCGAATTTACCAGAGAAGAGACAAAATTCAGACAATTCAACACAAATGACCACCAGTAAAAAAAAAAAAGAGGCTATGGACACCGCGGCGGGTGTAACAAGCAGCGTTAGGATGCAGAAATAAAATCATTTCAACAGCAGAATAAAACATCAGCCCAGCAGACCACACAGAGACGCAAGAACAATATGAAGTCCTCAGCAGCTGCAGCCACAGACACGCACATTAAAGCAAAGAGCTGCAGCTTTTACACGCGCGCGCGCGCGCGCGCGCGCACACACACACACACACACACACACACACACACACACACACACACTCCTGGTGTGGTGACCACTATGACCACTCACCTGTCCGAACGTCAGTGTCTGGGCCGCGTGCACCGCCGAGGCCTCAACAAGCTGCTCTTGGTTCAGCTTCTTTCCTTGACCATCCTCAGTTCATATCATACCCAGTGCTCTCAGTGTCTGTCCCACTGTAACCAGTCCCTTGAGCCTCTCTGTCCCACCAGTGGAGGATGCACGTGACTATTTTAGCATTTAGCCGAACCCAGCATTCACCTGCTAGACGTAACATCTTGGGTGCGTTTGATTTGTGTCACTTAGCGTGTTTGCGGGGTGGTGCATTAAATGTGATTTATTAAAAGTTACGGGCGACCTTTATTCACTTGCTATGATACAATAACGACTTGCGAGCATGGTGTTCAGTTTAAACGTTTTATGTTTATTCATATTAGAACTGGATATTTATACATAAAAAAACGACCTGGACTATTGTTATTATCGTTCCCATCCCGCCCGCTCCTGGTCACTTTTTGTTCTCCTGTTCCGTCTCAGTCACGTGATGTGTCTGAGCGTCAGGCGCGACATCACTTGATCATCATTTAAGACATTTTTCATGGAAAAAAAAAACATTTCATGTTTCCAGCTGGACCAATGTGACAATTTGTTGTTTTTCTTTTTAATAACTCTAATAATTGACATCTATTTTTAATACGTTTCTCATGTTGGTTAGAAAAAACAAACATTGTGCAGGAGTCACTTTGGGCTCTGAGTAATTGTGACGACATTTCTCACTATTTTCTGAATTTTAACAAACTTAACAATCAAATAACAAGAAAATATCAATGATATAATCCATGATGAAAATAATCATTACTTATGCAAAATAGTTAAAAATCAGCTCCACCTCAACCATCTCCAACAGTAAAATCCTGTTATTACATGAATGTCAAGACGGTACAAAAACAAGACACACAACTTTAACGGCTGAAAAACATCCTACTGTAAAGCTTCATCTTCATCTTCATCAGTCATATTCATAATATGAAGATTCGGCTTCCATAGTCTCAAGCCTCCGGACGTGTTCCACAGCAGCGTGTACAGCTTGCTTGTTCTGCACCCACACAGAGTGATAGGTGATCTATACTGTAGATAGAGAGCACGCTGGAACAGAATATCCACTTCAGCATGACATCCCTGATATTCACTTCTCTTTGCGTGCATGTGCGTGTGTGTTTGTGTGGAGACACAGCACATAACGACTGAGTATACTAATCAGTCAATGCTGCTGGAGCAAGTACCTCACTATGCTCTATCTACAATGCATGTGTATTCATTAGATGGAAATCTCCAGCGTTTACTAATGCTGTCCCTCCTTAGACAAATCACTGCCCTATTCAAGAGGGCTAATCTAGCACCCTGAAGTCAGCCACAGAGGTAAAGTTCTGTATGGCAGGCCACAATCATTGTCTCCCTCCTCTCATCTATTAAGAGCGAGTGACGTTCAGTGTTTGTAAGCGGCACAACTCAATATCCCCATGCTTGTGCATATGAGTTATTAATAACAGAGTGCTCTCGATGCTCGAGCTCTCCGCTCTCGCCGGCTGACACTGCAATGTCTTATTCCAAGCAGCGTTGTCCAAATTGAAAGCACGGAGATGCCTGAGGTTTATGAGTTCTGTCGCAGTCAGGGTTAGGAAATCACGTCCAACACGCAGCTCAGATGAAATGTGTGATTCGAAAGGAAGGAGACGACATCCCTGTTATTTCCTGAGTCATCAAGGATCCACTCTAATACCCTCTGTCTGTCCTTCATCTCATCTCTCCTTTCACTTCTTCTCTCCTTTCACTCCCACTGTGTGTTTAAAAATTTAAGCCTAACCCAATTGCTTTTTTATTAACTTTTCAGCATAAAGTAAGTTGGGAACGTAGCGTGCAGAGCCTACAGTATGTTGTGTGAGTGGAGCGCCGTACAGTACAGCGTCTAGCAGTTATTTTCATCCCATCCATGCCAAAGGTTCGCACAGGTGGGCTTACTCATACGCACATTCACATTTATGCACAAACAGCAAGAATTATGCTGCTACCTTACCCATCGCTGGGGGATAATGTGTGGGTGGAACCTCTGGGCAATTTCTGATCCCTCACACCACCCGAGACAGAGAGAGAAAGAAAAACAAGAGCGAGACAGTGAAAAGGGAGGTGTGTGTGTGTGTGTGTGTGTGGGTGCCTGTGTGTAAGAGAGAAGAAGGTTATGGGAAAAAAAATGTCAGCCACTCACATCTTGCATGACCTTTGGAAATGCAGCTCAGTTATAATGTAGACTCACTGCCTATAGAACAGAATAACATTAATTAAACCTTGTAGAAGTCTATTTTTGAGTTCAGGATTGTGGAGGAGATGGAGAGGAGGATCTTTGAGGAGACAGAGATCATGTCAGTGCAACAGGAGTAGCCATGGATTTACAACAGGAAAATTAGACGTGTGCGAAACAATGTTAGGACACAGAGCGGTGAGACAAAAGAGATATTGTTAGGAGGGTTTGACACGGTGTTTGGCATCACAATGGTGGTTTAAAGTCTAAGAATGAATCCTTTTCATCTCTATTTGACATTTGGATTGACGTGATCTCCAGTCTTATTTGCCAGGGTGCTGATTCCTCAAACACTGACATGGCGTAGCACAACAAAAGGAGAGCTCCTCATCTCAGTTGCTGCAGTTCAATCAGCCAACTCACATGAAACACATTTATTGTATGAATAAAAAGTGTGGGCCGGGCAGCACTCCGCAACAAAGCGCCGAACACTGCAGAGAATACACTGTCCATGCTGTGAATTCATGTTTTAAAAAAATTCACCTAATGTGCAGCAGCAAGATGATACGTGGTACATTTAACATACTGGAGCAGGCAATCAGTGCCAGCAGTGATGAGCTCCAGATGACAATCAGAACGTGGATTAGAGCTTAGATGTGCAATGCATGCAGCTAGAAATTGAAAAATAGAGTACAGTGAAGCAACTATCGTAAAAAAACTTATTGCTTGGTGTTGAAAAACATACTTTTCGAACGCTGTGCACAGTGTGATGAGAGGATTTGAAGGTGACTATCTATCCTCTGTGTGGCTGAAGTCTTGCTGATGTCCTCATGAGGCCAATATTGCAGGGAAATCATTATGTGTGCAAGACAACAGTCGTGTTTTCATTAATGAGGCCGTGAATTACTCTGCTAGTGAGCCAACTGAGAACCAGTGTTGTGCAACATACTTGAAAAACATTGTCAATTACTCATTACTTATTAGTTGTTGATTATTTCACAGCAGAAGTAATTAGTTAACCGTCACATTATTTTCCATAACTCAGCCAAGCACTGTCAAAGGTGACCTCCAAAGCTTCCACGCGCGCACATCTTCAGTATATTTAACATCTAAAGAAAGAGAAACAAAGACATTGTGGTGTAACAAGCAGTCTGCCTACAGTTTGGAGATATTTACGAACTGACTACAGCAAACTCCAGTGACAGCACACAGCACTCCTGAAGCCCTGTCTTCAGACTGAAGCTGCAGTGTTCACATGCCCTCCAACTCTGAACGAGAGTTTGTCTGCTCTCAAGCTTCACTGAGAAAGTCCATGTCATTTTAATTATGTAGCCTCTGGGTTTCTGCATGCATTCTGCATTGCTATATACCTCTATATCCTTCGTAATTGTGACATATGATTACATTCATCAACTGAGTTCTTCTCCCTATTGTCACATATTGCACCATTGTCTTAATCCCTGTGCAGTACTCCATGTGCATATCTTCACGTCTTAAACACCACCTCCCGTGGTTTGAGCCCAAAGAGGAAATCGCTGCATGCCCTGATTTATATTTCATCTTTCAGGAACAAAACTGAGTCACAGTTGAAAATGTGTGATGAGCCACCGTCAGTGAACCAACACACATTTCCTAACCATGAGCTACTGCTTCACACCATCACATTTAATGTTTCTGCAGACGTTCGCGCCTCAGCACTGGTGATGTGTGATCAACCTGAGGACAGAACAACAGCATACATCAAAGCTACTAGCTTTGTCAGTAACAAGATATTGATTTGGGCCTTTGCCCAATGGAATGATGATATGTCTCTGCTTAGTTTGGCCACCTGACAAGATTTTTTTTTTTTTTTTTTTGGTTTACTCCACTCTTGCACTCTCTCTTTAGTCCAATCCATGCTAGACATCCCGTCTGTCATCTCTCATCCATTTCAGAGTGACTCTTCCGGTGTGAAGGGGGACCCAAGAGAGTGGCAGGGGCATCTGAGACATGGCATGGAGATAAGGGTTATAATGTTCAACAGACAGCGTCTGTCTCCAAACCCCTCGGCCAGATGGCCACTGTCTGCCAGGGAGATGGCCAGTCCCCCAGATTCACACGAGCGAAATCACACACACGTGAACACACTTTGAAAAAATATGCCACAAAAATATAATGCTACTGTTTAAATGTGTTAACCATAAAGAGGTGTGCATAAAGTACAAATACTGTATTGTTTCAAAGTCTACAGATTGGAGTTGCCATGTCTGCCAAAGGTAATGAAAGGCCAATGCAATGTTAAGGCCATATGTGTTTTCTGTGGCACATATGTGGTTTTGTTGTCCATCTCACCGTTGGCAAACACTGGCTGTAACATGGCAGCCGTGGAGCACCAGGCCAGGAAACTGTGAAACTGAGTCGGTGTTTGATGATATTTGCCCAAGACCCCCTTCTTTTCCAGGGGGGAGATCTAACCTTCTTAAGCTCCCCAGATCCACACACAGATGGACTCATCTTTCCTCCACCTCCCTCTCTCTCACTATGCTCCCAGGCGGAGCCATTCATCCTGCCCCAGGGAACATATGTGCTGCTTCTAGGAGGAAGTGCAAAATCTCAAACAAGGGCCAACTTTGAGATCTAGCATATTTATTGTTTTGCTGGACCGTCTGGTTTGATGGACAGGCTTGGATGCAATGCCTACTGGTCACAGTCTGTTTCCCTGTTCCTCCTCTCCAGCCACATTTCTGTTTTCCTAGGCCCTTCAGTGTTATTCTCCACTTATCCACCAGATACCTTCAGACTTTCTCTCCTTTCATCACCTGACTGCCCCAGCCAACCACACACCTGTTCTCACTTTCCTCATCTGCCCTGCAGTTGCCTGGACTTCCCCATCCACCTCCTCATCTGCATCTCATTTCATCATCAGCCATTCACCATATACACTGATGTACTTCCTTCCAGATTGCTGCTACCTTGCACCCACCACCCATGACATCTATGTAACATTGGTCTTCTGTGGTGCCACACTTAAAGTATATGCACAATCTAGCACCTCAAACTAAAGAATTCAGCTGCTTTCTAGACAACTTAACAAGAGAATTTATGAGCTCCAACTAGAAAAAGTACAATGCAATGCCACTCAAGTTTGAGTTCCCACTTGTAAACTCATCCATCTACCCTGACCTCTGGAAGAAACAGTTGTCTGACATCACACAACAATGGCAGAAACCATGGAAAAGCACATTGTAAATAGTAAACACAGAGAAAAGACTATGAACGGCTATGGCACTGTCTGAAAGCAGATGAGACAACGCTGTTCAGCCTCGGTGAACATCGTGCAAGTTGTTGGCCATTTCAGTTTGCTGCTGGAAGCCAATTACCTCATGCAATATTCCTTTCACTTTTACAACAGCTGAGGATGATTGAATGCAATTTTCATCCAGGTAATGGGCTATTGAATGCACCCACCTCTGCCACTCTGTAACCAGCTTGTCTTTTAATTTTTCTAAAGAATAAAGAGTGGAATATGTAAGATTACTGTCAGGTATTTGCAAAGGTAATGCAGTGTCAGTGACATTGTGCCTTGTTCTTTCTCCAGAAAATTTCCTAATGCAGCTAAAATAGATGGTCTTATGTCAAGAATTTCATAACCCTCAATAAACTATGATGGGTTTTTTTCGTCTTCACTCCAGCAGCAGCAGTAATATTATATTCAATCTGCAGTTTGTAAACCAACAGAGTAAGTGCTGATCATATTACCACGTTAATTCTATGGCCAATAATTATATTCAGTTAGTAAGAAATACTGGCAGACAACCAAGGAAATCAATGGATAACAGGATGTCAGTCAGTCAGTGTCCATCAATTGAGAGGCAGAAAAATCAGACACTTCAGCATCACTGTTAAATGTCCCACATTTGTACATAAATACATTACATTTGTTCCATTAAAGTGAGTAGTTTCATTATAATCCAGTAAGGTAAGTGTAAATATCCAACAAGCTTTTACACAACCATTTCTTTAACCAACCATCTTAATTTTGATCATTCATGAGCAGGACAAGTTTTGGAATTCAAGGCAAATCTTGGACTTTCAGACCAGGTGACCCATCATGGTCATTCTGAACAGGGCAGTCTGGCTCCTGTTTCTGGGATTCATGACAGTCTGCAAATTTGTTTCACTAAAAGTGAAAATGTGAAAAGTGTGTCATTAACGAACTGCTGAGAGTTTTACAGCAATAAAGAGATTTTCAAAACTCTGCAGTTGCCTTCTGTGAAAATGAAGCGCAGCCCTCCCTTCCAACCAATCAGGGGAAAGAATATCCTGAAAAATGAGTCAGAACTAAAATTCTTGCTGAACCTTGATTTCACCGATTTCATCGAACTGTAACTACGTGCTTCTGAGCTATAGCCTCAAAGTGGCTTTTAAGAAGTTCTATTGTGGTATAGAAAAAGAATTGACTTGGCCAAGTCTTACATGGATAAATGTGAATTTCTGTTGCATTTTATTGCAACAGCTATTCACTTGGTAATCACAGTGGAATTCATGTTTCTATAGAGCTTACGCAACAGCAATTGTACTGATCTTCACAAATATGACATTGAAAGCATTTTCAAACTCTGAAAAGCCACAGAAATGATGACTCTTGACATTATTCTTTAAATCTCATAGGTAATGATGTTAATGCAAATTAACAAACAGAGTATTAACAGACTCCAACAGGTTTTCTTCTTTTCAGGATAATTGCAGGTGTTAGTGTGTGTGTGTGTGTGTGTGTGTGTGTGGGTGTGTGTGTGTGTGTCTGTGTGTGTGTGGGTATGGGTGTGTATGTGACAGCAGCAGGGAAGAAGGACCTGCGGTGTCTTTCCTTGGCGCTGCGCTGTCACTGAAGCAGCTGCCCAGTGCTGTCAGACTGTCCTGCATGGGGTGGGACATGTTCTCCATCAGGGATCATCAACCATCATCCCCCTTTTTCCCACCACCTCCACCGGGTCAAGGGTGCATCCCAGAACATTGCTAGCCTTCTTAACCAGTCCGTTAAGTCTCTTCCTGACAGCAGTCGAGATGCCACAGAAGATGGCAGCAACCGCCACAAAGTCACAAAAAAGGTCCTCAGTAGTGCCTGCTGCTCTCCAAAAGACCAGAGTCCTCTCAGCAGGTACAGTCTGCTCTGTCCTTTCTTTTATAGTGCATTTGCATTGTTAGTGCAGTCCAGTTTCCTTTATCAAGATAAAAGCAGACATCAGAATATACATAAACCTTAATGTCCATGTTGCTGATAAATATTGTTTATTATTCAGTGATAATCAGGTTCTTGTAGGATTCCATGATCTCAGTGTCCATTCCCTGGATGTTCACTGGTGTAGAAGAAGAGTGTTTGCACCTGTCAAGCTCTACATATATACACATCTATCTATCTATACACACACACACACACACACACACATATAAATGTATATATAACCTTGATGATATCTAGGTATAAGTTTATTGTAGGTATATGGTGGTTTCAGATATGTGACTAATGTTCTGAATCGTGAGATATCTGCAAATTTACAAAGAAGATGGGGGGGGGGGGGGCAAGTTTAAAAAAATAAAACTAAACTAGATGAAAATGTCTTTCAAATTAATGTAATGTAATGTAATAAGAACAGCCCAGCATCTGATTTCAGATCACTGCTGCCACAATAAAAAAAATACCAGAAACCAAAGGTAATTAATTTGCTTTCATTGTTCTGCAGTGTTGCTGTGTGTCAGAGATGCTTGAAGGAAAACTTCACATTGTGTTTAGGTATTAGGTGCAGGATTGGTAGATTAGTAACAAGACAAACACTGAGTCTGAACCAGGGGTGGGCCTGGGGTGAGCACAGATCATACAAGTCATCATGGTTCATGACTGAGTGTGATACTAAGAGGGAGCATGGAAAATTACCACACAGCAAATTAACTCGGTAGAGTGTGATTAAAAATAATTTTGTGAAACTAATTTGCACTTACTGTAGCATTAAATTAAGGTTGCGTTGGAACAGTTGGTTCAATTTTCAGAGGACCATCAGGACTTTTGAAAATTTAATGAGGATCTAAATTGCCTCTTTCTCTCCCGTCCACATCATGTATTTGTGACAACCCAGCGCTGTGTCTATCTGTTAAAGACCAAAAAGCTGTAGAGCAACACACACGAGCGCAGGTGGATCTGGTAGATAATTTAGGAAATACTTCATGTTCATAGCTGCTGGTTTTAGTGGCCCTAATTCTGTCTGAAACATCAGGTTTTCCTTCCAAATTTGGACCGCCAGTAGGACAGCGGACCAAAATATGTGGGGATCAAGATGAGTGCATCTGATGGAAATAACTGAATAAAAGTCAGTAAAAATGCTACAATGTCACTCTGCTCTTGTGATGTCAAGAGGCAGAGGTCACAGGACAGTGAAGGGTTAAACGGGTGACCTTTAAACTCTTGGCTCCGGTTACAACCACAGAGGGCAAGGATAATTTATATCCTAATGTCAGTTTGTTTAGAAATTAAATCACTGCATCGTCCATCCCACTCTGGAATTAAAGGGGACTAAAAATCAGATCAAATGTAATAGTCAGCATGGATATGCATGCAGGATGCCATGAAAAATGGCGCTTGGCAGTTTAGACTTTAGAGTGACTGAGACTGAATTCTCAGTCAAGTTTTTTGGGGGTGAAACACTGTAACTGACGTTCAGTTTTGGTGTTCAACCAGTGAGCCAGGCACTTATTGTGTATGCGTGCTACCTTTCCCACATGTGGCTGACACAGAGATTGGCCTACTTGAAAGGAGGAGAGCGGATCTTTATGAGTTCCTCATGATAAAGCAGGGAGACATTAGGGTGACGGGTGTTCTAACCCGTCCTCCTCATTGTCACTGTGTGGAAGAGAAATGTTTGAAGATGACAGCAGAGAGAGCAAGCAGAATATAATCATCCTTTACTGCTGCATGGCCTCCATCCAGCGGAGCGGCTCTCTTCTTGTCCTCTGTAGACATCCGTGGTC
Source organism: Chaetodon auriga (assembly GCF_051107435.1). Taxonomy (NCBI): domain Eukaryota; kingdom Metazoa; phylum Chordata; class Actinopteri; order Chaetodontiformes; family Chaetodontidae; genus Chaetodon; species Chaetodon auriga. The sequence goes on from NC_135086.1 coordinate 17,625,778, forward strand.
TGTCTGACATGACAGAATAAGAGGCCATGACTGACTTTGATTTGTTAGAGGTGACATAGGTGCCCGTCTGCTAGCCTGGGTACTGCCTCAGTCCATAAATACAGAAGTGCAAAGAATTCACCAGTCATTATACCCCCTGGTGGAGGCTTGATATAGCCTAGTTCAGACCTCTGAATCGTCACCCACGTCTCATTTTTGTGCAGCTATTCAAATAGGACTGTCTGTCTGTAGCCAATTGATGTCTGTTTTCATTGGTTGGAAAATGCTTGACCAAGCTCAGCAGGAAGCAAAGAAAGGGGACTTCATCCACCTATATAGTATGGAAAATTCAATATTGATGCAAAAATGGTGACAAACTTGGATGAGATTAACTCACATGTACAAGCTGTTGTGAGTCGATATTAACAAATTTTAAAGCGTCAAATATCTTTCGTCAATGTGAAATTTTTTTTTGGCAGTTTGGGGGCAGAAAAACAAAGGTGTGAACAATGTAATAGTACATTACCACCTTTAAAGTTGATACTGCACACATATTTGGCTCTATGTTACATACTCTACACTGAGTAACACTGGCATTCATTCATGCATTCATTGTGAGAGTGAACCCGAGACACTTTAAATTCTGTAGAGCAAAGGGGGATCAGATGATAATCTGTTGGTCCGTTACTACAGACTTCCATATAAAAGTTGTCATTTGATCTGATGTTAATACAAAAATATTGATTATAGCAGACTTTAACCACATCAACTGCTACCACCGACATACTTCTGGGTATTTGGTTCCTGTTTTACATTAAAATTTTACCTCATGTTTCACATTTTTCTGTACTTCCTGTATTTTCCCTCCCGTGTGATCGTCCAGTTGTTCACCTGTGCCTCATTAGTTTTCGATCCCCAGTGTATTTAGCTCTGTGTGTTCCCCTCAGTCTTGGCCAGCTCATCTTTGTACATTTTCTGTCATTGTGAATGTTTCCCCAGTGATGCTGTGATTTTGGACTTCGCTTTGTTTTCCCTGGACTTTGCTGTGTTTTACCATTGTTGGACCACTGCTCCCTTTGTTTGGATTCAGGGCATTAAGATCCAAAGCCTTCCACATGACAAAAGTTGATTAATTTTTTTAATGTGTTCCAGAATATGGAACCTAAACAGTAGCATTTTTAGGTGAAAGATGTCAAATAGTCCAAGGTGAGAGCAGAAAAATCCATGATTTACAAGACTGATCTCAGTTCAGTGCTTTGTCCTCTGTTAGTAATAGCTGAAAATCTTGCAGCAGGATCAGAAAGAGCTGATCCCAGTTCTGCGGTTGTGGGTAACCTTGTACCTACAGTGAGTGAGCCACAGGAGGGCATGTTTCTGCCTCAGGCTGGACACCTGTAGTTGAAAAGGCTGTCTTAAAGCGATGGATATGAAAGGCCTGAGCCTCGATGAAAAAGTGTATAAGTAACTGTGTCAGAGGGAGCAGACTGCAAGGAGGGAAGGTGAATTTTCAGCATTTTTTTGTGGAGTTTGCATAGTTCACCTGATACCAGACAGGCAGTTCATGCTATACCATATTTTGTGAATGTTCAAGGACAAACTTTCTTTCTTTGATATATCAGATTTTGAAAAATATACAACCTTGTCTTGACAGTCTGTGTTTATTGGTCAACATTTCTGCATATTATGTCACTGATGTTGCACAAATGTGAGTACCCTTGTTTTTGACCTGTTATGGTAACATTGTGATGTATTAAATGATGTTAAGTCTAATTTAGTTAGTGTAGTGAAAGGAACTGGTCACAATTAAAAATTAGGCAGAGCAAAATCCTCTCAGATATACAGTACTTTCCTCTAAGGCTGGGAATGCGAAGGCCATGTAAAAACTGCGTTCATGTCAAGGAGACTGAATGAGACTGCTTCGACAAAAATAGAATCTAGTCAATTTTTGCCACAATACAGTGCAACATAAATCATCCAGCAACACGAGTTGGCCAATTAAATGCGTGCTTCCACCTTGTAATCATCAAGAAGTTGTAGGCTACAGTATAAAATGATTGCTGCCAGTTGTAAAATCCTGATAAGCCTTATTATATTATAAAATTCTGACCAAATAATTCACTAACATCTTTTGTGTCCTTTATGAATCTTTGAAAGAACATTAGCTATTTATTGTAGAAATGAATGAACTTTTCATTCGAAAGCATTTTAATGTCACCCCATAAGGAAAAGTAGCACAAATTATTTTGCAGTATATAGTGCTTATAGCCAAAGTACTTTACAGTTTGCCTCTTATTCACCCATTCACACACCAATGGCAGCGAGCTACCATACAAGGTATGGGCCTAACCATCAGGAACAACTCTGGATTTGCAAATTTCAACATTTGGACAGGAGGAACTGGGCATTAAGCCGCTAACACTGCAATTAGTGGGTGATCCACTCTACCTGCTGAGCCCTATACGATAAGGAAAACACAAAACAGTGTTCTGTTGTTCTTTTTTCATCAGTTTGGTTTTGAAAGCTACCACCTTTTGTTTACTGCATCCAGGGTCATCATGGCCACAGGAAGTCCTGTGAGACAAACTGTGGTCACTCCCCAGGCCTCAGAGCTACAGGCCAGGCTGATCTCAGCTTGTACTCCTTCTCTCCTCTGTGACTAAGTCTCTTCCACCCAAAGTTAATTTTTAATGACACACTTTGTTATGTGGGTCCATAGGGGGCCCTTAGTGGCTGTGCTTTAATAAAGAGAGTCTCACTGCTTACTCCCTTCTGAGAAGACTTCATTAAAACTGGTGACAGAAAAAAAAAAAAAAAGGTCTTTGAAGTCCCAGATTTGAGCCTATCTAAACTTTATATTTCTCTGTCCATCTGTCTGTCTGGTGTTTTATGAGTTTATTTTCATTTTTACGTCAATGGTCGCAATAAACAAATAAGATATATTGAAGGACAGATGATGTGACCCTCCAAGGGCCACTTCATAACTGTAGTGGAGTGAGTGTGTGTGTTATGTGGGTCCATGGAGGGTTGGGATATAGAGACACGGTACACATACACCATCATTCTTCATCAATAATCCTTCATCGACATTTTATGATATCCACTTCATCAGACCCACCATCTATGTGTCTCAGTGATCAAATCAGTACAAGCTGATCTGTGTAGAAAAGGTTTGCTATACTATGATAAAAATTCACCAATAGACCTCTGATGGATTGCTGAAAAGAATAGAAATTTGAGATATCACCACTTTTTTCACTTGTCAAAATACTTAGATGCTTTATTAAGTCAATTCTTTATATATTTACCAATATATAATCCCTATTTTTAGGCAAAGGGTTTTTGATACTACCAATAATGCTGCAGCTCTCAGCCACATTCAGCTCATTGTCATTTATGGGTTTCACAAAGATCTGTAGTCTGGTTTTAGTTTGAGGCCAGTCTTAGTTTGATCCAGCTAATTTTACATTTGTATAAAAATAGACTGATTAATTTGGTTACCAAGCCCCTCAGTGCCATTTGAGAATGTGTTTCCATGGTGACAATTAATAACACCTGACAAAGAAGAAAACATGGAGTTTTGAAGTGAGCACTGATGAAGGGTAAGAGCTGCTCTGCACTCCAGTAAACTAGAGTCTGCAAATGTTGGCAATCACCTCTTTTCAGCATATGAAAGCATGTGTGAATTTGGAAGATGTTCGATCTCTGAATTGGTTATGGCTCGGGCTATAATAAAACCACAGTACTAACATATCACCATTAGTTTGCAGCCATCAAGTGTGGTTTTGGATAATTTGCATGTGAAAAGACAACTAGCCATCTATTCAGATGGACTGGACTGAAAATCGGATACTACAAAATATACTGGACATATTTCCTGGCAGAAATTACCAAATTGTAAAATCCTTTTTGAATATTACGGTGTTATTGCTCAGGTTTACAACTGAAGTGCTTCTCTACACTATAACCCATCTTAAGCTGCCAATAAAATCCATCAGAACTGTTTACCGAACGGTTGAATGCCTTCAGGAAGCCCCTCTACACCCACACCTTTCTGACATCAGGTAAGATGGGCTGCGTCTGACCATTTCTTTCTGAATGATCCGACATTCACATCCACTTCACACTGTGATTGACTTGATGTGTGGAGGTGGTAAGACAACATGTTGTTCAACCTTTAGCCTATATGGAAGTCTTCTTAATGCTATACAGGTTTCCATTGTGTTGGTTGGCACCTAAATGACGCAAACTCCAGGTTTACTACTTTTTATATTTAGATGTGAGATCTTTTAATTCCACCTTAGTGTGTATGATGACTGTCTCTAGAGAAGCTAACCACTCTATGACTATAGTTGAGACTGTCAATAGCACATTACGTGAACACTGAATGATTTCAGACGCAGGCTGAGTGAACCCTCTAGGACCTGTAGAAAGTCCATTGTGTGCTGCTATGGAAACAAGTGGCCTTCAGTTTCGGTGAGGATTGGACAGAGGGGGTGAGGCGTCATCACTGTTTTAAATGAAGTGGATGGGCAAAGTGCCAAATGAAAGACAAACTGGCCTCAGCATCACAGCCACCGCCGACCAGTCTGACTGTGTTTATCCGCCGGCACAAAACCCTGTCTGACACCTTTTTCCTCCGAGTCAGTGTAATCTACTGTTAAACTACCGGTGCTGAATGTAGTTGGATCATATAAACTGTAGATAAAATAAGATTCATCTCCAGCTCGGTAGCTCACAATATTAGATACAGGTTGCAGTACCTGTTCTAATGATGTAGAGAGAACTTTGAAGTTGAGTGGAGCTGCTGGTAATTGTTCTCTATTGCTGTGAAGACTTGTACTTCTGTTCCCTGCCAAAATGAACACCTGGCTCTTGGCTTGTTGCCATAATAACCAAAAGGGGGGGAAAAAAAAGACTGCAGCTGTGCTATAGTTGTATTTAGCCCGTAAATTAATAAATATCTTCTGAAGGCTACAACTGCCTTTAATTGCTCAAATTGATTAGACAGTTTATCGGATATGTCTCCTTCCTCTTCTCCCATCTGTGAAAAGATATAATTTTCTTTTCCCACACTTCTCCATCGAGAAAATGATTACAGAACCGAGTGATGAGAAAACTAAATGAATGCTATCAGTAAGCTGAGGGAGAAACTGCCATTATTTCAGGATCGGACAACCGAGTGGTCTGAGTGAACGACAGTACATGAGACTAGTTAATGTTGGTAAGAAGGTTGCACGTTGGAGCATTCCTCATTATACCCTTGCCTTTGGTAGACTCTTTATAATCTCATGTAAATCTCGTGCATGGCTAACAAGGGAGGCACAGTGTAATTACAACAGTGTAAAAACAACAGAGGTTATTTTAGGTGGTGATTAGAGAACCATGCCATATTTCTACAATGGTTGGAGACACGGTGCATACCATTTGTGTGTTGTGCATATACACATCTGTGTCTGCAGAGACTTACAAAAAAATCATGCTTTTGGTAGAGAGATCACAGACAGACGGGCAGAGAGAATTTTACTGGTGGAGTCTGTGAAGCTGCTGTACTTCAGCGGGAAAATATCAAACACGGAAATTCCAGCCAATGCAGGGAATGACAGATTCTTCTGTAGTATCTTCTACGCTCCACAGCGGGAATTCTACACGATGTTTTCGTGGTGTACATCTTTCTGCCCGCTGGACGCACATGCCTAAGAACAATTTCCAGTCCACTTTTGAGCCTCATTTTAAGAAAAAAATATTTAAGTAATTTCACAATGATTTTCCAGTTAGGAGCTCCTCAAAGGATGAAGTCTCACTTTCTAAGAACCTTTTAACAAAGGCAAAAACATGGATGCATTTATGCAGTCATGCTAAATAATTTATTTCATAGATATCATGCATAAGGCTTTTTGATTTTTAATTATTGATCTGATAGAAGGTCGCCCTGCTGGTGCAGCTCATTGATTAATATGTGAGTATTTTGTAGCAGATAGGATCAGTAGTGGGTAATGACTTAACAGGGGGACATCTGACTGATACGTGCAGTGGCAGTGTTCTCTGTGCTCTCCGTTTGTTTCATGTGATTTTGCACTCCCTCCCCGCAGGAGGGGAAGAGCTGATTGCAGTGTTCTCCCTGTCTTTTTCAATAAGCCCAGCACTGTCGACTCCTCTTCGACTCAAACTCACGTGTGGAGTGACTGTCAAACCGCCAAGGCCCATTCACTCCAGCACACACCACATCAAAACTCCCCGTGCTCTGTCTGCACCACAGCTCCTCCCCAGCTCACTCTCGGCTCACAGTCACGTTCTGCAGCTTTGAACTTGAATTCAGCTCACCTCCAGTCTCTACCCCACAGTCCCTTTCCACTCCCCTATCCCCACTCTCCTCCCAAGCTTATAACCTGCCCCCCTCCCCCTCCCTCCCTACAGCTCCACTCGGGGCTACATGATAACACACTTTGGAGGGAACCGCTTTCCCCCAGAGCAGCCCGAACTGTGAGCATATTCGCTCCATCATAACAGCACTGTAGCAAAACTGCTGTCACGCTGAGTTTGCCATGCTAATGTGGCTCTAGGCGCCACAACCCTTTCCTTAAACTGGTACTGTGATGGAGGTGTTTGGAGTGTTTCATGGGTGCTGGAGGGAAGGGGGGTTGTTTGGAGAGGTTAAATAGCACAATGCATGGCTTCCGGGGCACGACTGTGAATGTATGGAGGACTGGGTGGAGAGAAGCTATGAAGATAGTTCACATCAAGGGAGCAGTTGCTCTTATAGCTGAGAGCAGTTTAATTCCCAGCAAGATAAACACTGCTGGATGAATGGCAAAATGTAAGAACACTTGAGCTAACTCCTCCTACTCTGCCCCATCTACTTCATGAGAGGGGTGTGAGAAGAGGCTTCAAAGGGCTCAATTGACACCTAGCAATGCTTTGAACTGTGCCCTTGGACTGTCATACGGAAAGACAGACGATCCCTTTAATCACCCACTTACAAACATCATGTATAAAGACAGATGTACTCAGATAGTACCAATATGTACACACGTACACACGCACACACACATATGGCCACACGCACACACACACACACACACACACACACACACACACACATAAGGCTTTCATCACTTCTGGGGACATTACATAGACTTATATTCATTTCCTGGAGACTTACCCTAACCATAGCCACTACTTGCCTAACCCTTACCCTAACCTTAACCCAAGACGTACATACACACACACATACACACGTCCTCTGCTGCTGCTACAGTGAGGGACTGATGGGATTAACAAGGATCTTACCTTCCTCCAAATGAGCAATAACTTCCTACTGGCAACATGTTGCACTCGTCGGCAAAATCATTGCAACACCAAGGAGGGCTATCAGCCAATTACCATTACCACATTTTCCAGGTTACAGGCTCCCATTTATTGAAAGGCACATGTGGGACACATGAAACTGATTCCTCATGTGTCTATTTGCTTCACCTTTGATGTTTCATAAAATTCAGAGATGGCCCTGTATGTGTCTAATGGACGGTAGCAGCTGTGTTCAGAGAAGGTAACAAAATCTGCTTGCCAGCATCTCTCAAGCTTACTCATAAACATGTTATATCTCATTTGTTTAACTATGCCTATTTCTTGCAGTAACTTCCCGGAGGTTCCGCTGGTTGCCTTGCTACCTTGCGATGATGACAAGACCCCAGGAATTCATGTACCCATTTCTAAGAAATGCATATAATATTTAATATAATCAACTGAAAAACCACACATTTTTGCACTTTCTGTTTGTTCATTTTGTTTCCTGGAGTGTCAGCCACCACTCTTAGAACCCCTTACACAAATCCCATAATTTCATAAAATAATTGCCCATCTTGTCCTAATCATTTCTCATTCCTCTCTTTCTATGGCTGCTCACAAACCTTTTTACCCTACCACTGCATTTCTCTGGTGTTATCTCAATACATTTAACCAATCAGTTAAACTTTCTGAAGCCACACCCAAACCAATCGCATAGTTTGATTTCAATCAGCAGAGACTGATTGAAAAAAGGGCTTAAAGCATAATTAAATCAATTTATTTGACAAGTGCAACCAGTTCTCATTTCAATCTGGTCAGATACCGACAACGTTTTGTCACGCCCCTCAGCATCTCTAACAGACAAACAAGCTACCATTTAGGGTTTTTATCAGACAACTGTCAGAAAGCCTTTCTAATATATGGTTAAAACAGTCTCAGTTACATTTAAGTTTAGGTTAGGTTTAGGCACCAAAACTACTTGGTCTAGTTCAGAAAAAGATCATGGTTCAGGTTGTAGGAATATGTCCCAATGCGGTCTACACATGAGTGGTGGTGAAAGAACAACAGCTGAAGATCTGGATGGATGTGATGAGCTCTGTGGAAGGACCCACTGGAGAGCTGCTCCTGATCAACACTGGTGACTGGTGTCGCATTAATGTGACAGCTGACGGCAGCAGAACAAGGAGCAGGTTTAAGGTTTGACAGCAACAAGATGATTGGCTCACTGAGAATACAGCAAAATGTGATTGGCTGAAGTGAAAAGTCTGCACCTTCAGTCAGCTGATTGATTTGGAAAGTGGGAAAGGAAAAGAATAAAATCCAAATCATTTGAGTATGAAGATATTAGAGTTTTTATTAAGTTTCTACAAAACTTATATGTTAAAAACACTTTCAGTGTATTTCAGTGGGCCACTTTGTTCCTCCTCCTCAGCAACTTCAGAGGCCTCAACCTCCTCAAATCTTCAATTTCATCTGCTCACCCACATCAGCTCTTCTGCATCATCACTCAGCTACTGAAACTTTTGATCCAGACCTAGTGTTTAAGCCAATAGTCTTTTTCTGCAAATAATTAGATTTACATCCTTGGTTGATCTCCTCTTGCTGAACTGTAGATCTGTGTTCTTATATTTTTCGCTCTGGGACCGAGTTTATTGTGTCTTTCTTCTGTCTGTGTGTTGACATGTTGAGATTCTTGCTTCTCACGGTTTGCGTGATGTACTGTACAAGTAAAACCAGAAGCAGGTCAGGAGTGAAATCAACCATCAGGTTGTTGGTGTGATGGAAAATAGATAATTGCTAATTCATGTTGCTGATGAATAAGTGATTGGCTGCAGTGCTGGGGGCCAGGCTTAAAGGCACGGGGCATATGGGGAATGAGGAGGGGCACAGATGCTCCTCGGGGCCAGAGGGCTGAGGCAAACTTAAGAGGGACATAGAGAGGGGAGAGGAGACACTAGGGCAAGCATGAGAGAGGAAGATAAAATATGAGGCAAAGGCAGAGAGAAAAGAGAGACATGCTTACCCTGCCTCAAAAGCCAATTCTGGTCCCATGGTGAAGAACTAACCCCCTAACTCAGCCCCCAAACCCAGCATCTGAAGTGCCAGTTCACCGCAGGGGCCTGAAGAGACGCCGTGTTAAGTAGTCTGCCTCTGAGCACCAGGTCCTGTCCTACTCTGACCTCCAACAAAAGCAAACAGCTCAAAGAGAACAACTTCTGCACGCCTGTAAGTGACACGACACACTGGCCTCATCGGAGTGAAACAGAGAAACTACAAAAAAAAAAATATGGACAGTGCAGATATTTCATCTACCCCTTTAAAATGCCTTAAAAAAGATCAGTGTTCATAATCACACACATGCAGCAGGCATGCCCACACACTCACACATATGCGCACACACACACACACACACACACACACACACACACACACAAATGTACACATTCTGCAGAGCAACCCCTGGAGCATTGAGAGGATCTCAGCTCCATCTACTGGTGGCATTGTGAATAAGCTGCTCCAGTGTGGCTGAGGGGAAATAAACACCAACTCAGTTCCCTGAAATCTTTTTCTCCACCGTCTTTGCCAAGCCTCCCCTTCTTTTTGCACCTCCTTACAGCCAAGAAACTAATCTGACATGATTAGTTACAGTTTGCCAGTGCAGCAGTACGGTATCTTTTATCATCCATAAAGACCTCCTTTTAAACCAAAGGAGGCGGAAGGTATTTTCAGGTTAGATATGATCCAAAATTTGATATTAGTCATTTTTCATGGTGGTGCCTGTTCAGGAAAAACATGACTGAATAAAGTGAATTCCCCCCAGTATGAGTCAGAGCAGTCAGCTTAGACCTGCAATAACTAACTTTTTTTGTGTGTGTGAGCACAGCACGACATAATAGCCATTGACCTCTTAAGGTGAAATGGCAAACATGTTAAAAAGTCACTTATTATTCATACAGCAGTTATGGAGCAATATTATCATTCATTTGGAGTCATGTTTGTGTCCTTCTGATGAATGTAAGTCCAATAATCGCTCTCTTTTAGCTCTGTTTTTGGTCTCTACCAGTTCCTGTGGGGAAAGTCTGCAAAATGCTCCACTATGTTCTCCAGCTAGTCTCTAACCAAGCCTGTCTACTGTTTGGTGCTGAGCAGGTAGTGTACAGTGGGTTATTAGAGCTTTTTCTCTGAAAACAGGTAAATGCTGGGGCCAAAAATGATGCGCAGTGAGTGAACCAAAACAGTAAGTCTGAGGGACCACAGAGCTAAACAATGAGCTGAAGCTTGTTGCAAAGCTCTGTAAAGCCCAGGGAGCGGCATGTTCAGGTGATAATTATCTGTAGGTTCATCACTACGAGTGACCCCCTTGCAGATTGTCTAATTGTTTTCACATTGTTATTTTTCACTTTGTTATTATAAACACAGCTATTATAGCTGCTTTAAGTTCTGATTTCCTACATTTTAGAGGGTACTAAATGCTGCGTATCGCATGACTTCTTTTCTCAACATCAGTGTTAATTGTTCAGTTCTTTCTCTACGATTTCTAGTGAGGAATGGCAATTGTTAATGTCCCTCATCATCCAGTGGGGTTTGTCGCGTTTACTTAAAGGGGCATTCCAATGATTTGGGATTGCAGATTCTATATCCTGATCTTCAGTATATGTCAAGCCTCAAAAACATTGGATTCTACATTTCCCATCATCTTTCATTAGAGCCTCCCTGCCTGGTTAATAGGGAGCTAAAGTAAAACCAGAACCTCTGCGTTCTTTTCCAGAAGTGAGACAACATAATTCAAAACAGCCATTTTTAGCAATGCTAACAAAGATGATGCCTACAGATGAATAAATATGGACAAAACCAAGCCACGGTGACATAATGACATTTTATGGAAGCTACTGTCTTTTGTATGTTCACAAAGCACAACTTTCAACTTTGTTAAAATCACTGGGCTTTCAGCTTATAAGAGTGGACGTCCTAGAATATATTAAAGTGCAGGGACATACTTGATTCTTTCACACAGACAAGAGGCCAGCCCAGATGTGACATCATGACTTTGGCTCTCTGTACTCTTTTATACTTTACAGTCCCAGTTTGCAACCCAGGCTTTCTAATAAAAAATGTGCAGTCTTGAAGGTAACCCTGATGACATCATCACGGATTTTATTTTCAATGGCAAAATAGTACTCTCTGTGATAAGCAAATTGAATTTGATCTTAAAATTGGCATAGTGCCCCTTTAATATGAATAAACAGATCAGTCAGAAGAAGACATGGACATCACCGTGTATTCTGTGGGATCGAGTCAATCATCTCCTGTGGTTAGGATAATTAGTGGTTTGATCCCAGAACGCATTGATGATAGTAGAGAACAGGTTATTAAAGCAGATCTTCAACTGGTATCTGAGGTTATATAAAATAATTATTGGCTTGTGGGAGCTTAATGTTGTAAATGCAAGTCAGACAAAATAGAGCTGCAGTCAATGAGGGAGGCTTGAAGCTAGTATCTCAATTATTTTGACAACACTATGTAGATGTAGCACCATTTCTAGTTAGATTCTGCTGGCAGTGTGCTTTTCCTATTCTTATCACTGCTGACAGCAGAACGGCAGAATAATATAATCTATTGTGTAGCTACTTGTAAAATGCCCCTCCCGACAGCGAGAGCTTGTGGGCCATTTCCTCTGATTAAGTTTTTAGTTGATGTGGAAAAAATATTGCATGACACTGAACATTTCAATGCAGTGGTTTCAGATAACATTCACGGAATATTTACACAGGTAAAGTGGGGACAAGATAGCTGTCTCTCTGAATCAGCATAGCAGTCTGCATATGTGTGCATGCGTTAAGGTTCTTCCATCATCCCACAATTACAGACAAATACATCACTTTGTTATCAATGGAAGCAGCTGCTCAAGGACTGATTGTAAAATGGTAATATGCCGCAAGGACCTGCAGACAACAATGACAAGACAAATCTTCCTCGTAGGAACATCTTTTTAGAAACCACAGCGTGGTCCCTCACAGTCACTATCTCCACCTAGATCAGAAAATGTATTGCTGCTGTACAAAGAGTAAAGCAGCACACCGCTCCTCTTTATTCTACGTGATGTACAGAGCAACAAAACAACACGCTCTAATAATGCTGTCCGTGCAAGACGTTTGTTTTTGTCGAGGAACTTAGAACATTTGTGCGCATATGAGAGTCGGTCTTCTCCTGCTCTGATGAAGAGAACATGATGCACTGGTGGAGGAGAGATTTCCTTGATAATGTCGCACTCCAGCATCACACACAAGCATACACACACCGTTACAGAGGGAGGAAGTGAGGGGCTAATAGCTTCTCTGAGGATGAGATCCAACCTAATTTGCACCATGCAAATTCCCTGTGGTGACTGCACCTACAAGACAACCATATTAATGTTCAGCATGCGTCTGTGATCTCGTGGAAAAATTAACAGTTTAATGCACGTTGCTCTCAGGAACAGAAAGAGGCTTCAGTGTGTGTATAAAGAGAGAGAAATGAAAATGAAAAAGCAAAGGAGAGGGATGTGATTCAGTGTTACTAATCTCTTTGATATCCACACTGTGACGTTCTGTCCCAGGCAGCGAAACGCCCGTATTATTCTTTTCGTCTTTTATTTACTACCTGCGGGACATCCTCACTTACCCTCTTGCTGCTTTGCTCCGAGTCAAACTCCATCTCCCTCCTCCCTCTCTCTCTCTCCCTCTGCTCCTCTCTTGCATTCTCCTCATTCTTTCATTCCCCGTCTTATCATCCCCGTGTGTGTTATCTCACTTAGCTCATGCATTCGTGAGTGATGACTTATTTACATAAAGTATATGGTGCTGGATTCAGGGTGGGGTGAAGAGGTAGCCTTGAGAGCACTGGCTTGTAAGATTTTCATGATTATGATAACCAGTAATTATACATTGATGAAGTAATGTCCTTTTGAGAAATGAACTATGAGGATATTTTTAGTTTATGACTAATAAATGGGTTGCTGCCACTACATTATGTCAGGAAAACTTGTTTAATATTTATTGTACTTTCTATATTTTATTATATCTTAAGGTTAGTGATTAAACATAAAATGCTTTGTTTTCTATGCAAGCTGAAGGAGTCATAAGCTGTGGGTTTAAAATGTGCATTGTAAAATCATTAGTTACTCATTATTTACAGATGTATAATCTAAAAATGAATGTAAGCTTTTAACCAATTTACCATTTTTTAAAAATCAGTTTCTTGTTTGGGGTGTGTTGCAGAGGCTCAGTTTGCTTTTTATTCAAATATATCAGAGTCTCACAGGTTAGTTAAATATCTCCCCTCATTTCAGGTATACAGAAATATTCGATTGCATTTACCTGTCATAATCTTATGCTGCTGAAACTTTAATGTCATGCTGTTTTCAGTCCAGACTTTGAGGTAAAAGACGGCTTTCAACCACAGTGCAAATCCAGCTTCTGGGGAAATAAATCATCTTGAACCACAACAGATTTACCACTGCGCACCACGCTATAGATGTGATAGATATAGATCTGAGACAAGGATATCTTCTGGCTATGTTGCTATTGACTAGAAAAAGTTGTCAAGTGAAAACATTCAGCGTTTTATATCATTTTGCACAGTGACAGCAGTGTGGATATTGCTGACTGGAATATTAAAGCTATTTTGTTTGCCTTGCAGTCCAGTTATCCACCAAGTGGTCAACAGTACACAGGAGTACACAGAAACGCAGGCACATGAACATTTCTTCCAATGAACTGGGAGAACTTTTGTTTACAGCTTATAGTCGTCTGCTTTTTTCAATAAAATGAAAAAGATATTTTGAACATTTCACACTGACAAGTTTTAGAAATAAGACTTTACTGATGCTCAGAAAACAGTGTCACCACAGTGTTTATTTAGTAACTTTTCTGAAGCATTTGCTCACATCGCATCATCTTAATGAGCAGATGTAGTTGGATCAAACTTGTGGAATTGTAGATATCCAAATTGACATTTTTCTGAGCACCTTTCATCCCTGTTGGCTAAAAGCATCTGAGGTTCACTGTTGACCTTGGAAAGAGCAGCTGAGAAAACACCTGAGAGGTGTTTCATAAAGCTGGATTACCATCTTATTTCAGTAAATCAGTATTATTTTGGGAAAATTCTGATTCATAAAGGAGCCTTGAATAGCCTGACCTACGTTACCATGGAAACTTATCTAGCCCCGTCTCACCAAGGTTAGTTTCAGGCTTAGCTTCACCGCAGGCTGAACCGGCGTTGCAATCAATCTGCCAGAGTGAAACAAAGTGTTTCTCCAAGGTTCCTCCCTGCAGGTTCCTCTTTATTGCTGCTGGTGTACAAAGCGTACAAACTTCCACTTTATTTCTTCGTGTTTTCTGGAAAATGCCAATTATTCCATTTTCTTTCTTTAAAATAAATGACATGGCTGGTGTTCTATTGGGTAATTCAAAGTTATTAAATGTCTTGTTGATGATCTTATGCATCTTTTCAGCACACATGATACAAAGAAATTCCGATTTTTCTCACACTGGGACTTGAACCCTGAAGGATACGATCACAATCAGAACAAACTGAGCTGACACTGGAGTTCATCTCTGTTTGAGTCGAGCCCCGGCTTTGCAGCTGGTCTACAGCACAACTTTTGTCAAAAGTTCTATTTTGCTCCATTAGCTGCAGCAGTTCTGTTCATGTCTGCAACGATATTTCATTCACAGTGTTATACATTTAATATGAGCTTGTCTGTGGCCGTGAACTTTTCTGTTTTCTTCGCTTTGAACTGATGTGATCAATGCGTGATGCTTTGAGTCTGTGTGTCAAAGTAGTTGTTGAGCCAGGCTTGATAGACCAGTTTGATCAGCTCATTCAGGACAGACTTTTCAGAATACGCCATGAAACAGTCCTCACAAGCTCTTATGGACAAAGAAGGTTAATATTGAAGAGGACATGTGATGCTGAAAGCTTATTCTTTGTGATGACCCAGCTTTCCATCTATTTGTTAAAAATATCAATATAAAATAACACCAGCCCACCATTGACAAACGCAGTATGTCCAGTCTATGCTGCTAGAATTCACAACAGAGGACGTGAACAGAGGTCTGTAACAATGGAGTGAATCAGATGTGTGTAAATGTCAACTCTCTGCTGTTGACAAACAGTCGATAACGGCAGACATTTGAGGAATTTGGTCTTGTCAAGGCCTAAGTTTAATTCAATAATATTCACACTAAATTCATGAGCAATTGCTATTGATGGCTACTGACAGCCTGACCATTGGCTTGCACAGAGTCTTCTGTACATTTGTTGTTTCTGAAGCACATCAAGTTTTTTCCTTTTTGGTCAGCGTGTTCTCAGTACAATTTGTTAGTTTGTTGTATTTGATTTGATAGTAAGTGTGTGTGTATCAGTCTCAGTAGAGTACATTTTGTCTACTTCTAATTGTCACAATAGAAAAAAATACACAAATGCCTCTTTATTAAGGTTGTATTGAGCAAACACTTAAATAACTGAAGACTGAACAAAGTCCATGGGATTGATTGCAAAGTGATATTTGATTAAATTCCTCGGACATAGTTATTGATAAGGACGATTACTCTTTGTTTTGTTATCATGGGGGTTTTGGTTGAAGCTGGTTACAATTTCTTCAATGTTAACATATGAATATATAAATAAAATATTAGTTAAGGTGTTATAAATTGCAATGGAATAAGTGTTGCATGTAATAACAAAACTTCACTCTGCAAGTCTGAAATAATATTTTGGTGCAGGTCTCAGATTTTCAGAGTTGAGAATAAGATTATAGTTTTTCTGTCAGATTTGAGCCAAATAACCAACAACGTAGTAGCCAATATAGCAGTACACAGAAGTCTCATCTCATGTTGGCAACAGCACAGGTGTTTATTCGTTTTCCAACTGTCCTGGCCTTCCTGTGCTGGGTCACATAACACCACAGCACCAGCAAGGTCCTATCTGACAGGTGCATTACCCAGAAATCCCCTCTCACCTTGTTTTGTGCCTCGGTGTCTCTTTGGTGATGTGCGTGTGGAGGCAAAAATATGTATGTGTCGCTAAGCTCCCAGCTGCGTGGGTGGCCTCCAGCCCTTTAACGCTGTCACTTCTGCAGCTAACAACAATCACTCCAGTCACTTACCATAATTAGAGATGTCATGTCACTCTGCCCACACTGCTGGATCTCTGCTGTCTGTAGCATCAATAAGCTGTGTCTATACATTCAGAGGTCTCACACGGGGGAATTATATTCTGTCCCATCAGCTGGAAAGAAGAGGATATGACAAAGAAGACAAATTTGGCATTAAAATGTTTCATCTCTTGCGAAGATTACGATGATAACAAATGTGCACAGGAGCCGATGACAGCATTGTTAATTATCCTCTGCTTTTCATTGTGTAGAAAAGCTTTGTTCCGGATACACTGATACCCAACATTTAAAATTACAATTTGGCACTTTGCTATCGCTCATGTCAGCTCACACAATACTTGTAAGTGTTACTGCGGTAGTTGGATCAGTGTAGGACTTAAAGTGTGTGTTTGCATTTAGGGCTATAGCAACCACTGAGGGCATCAAGGTGACATCCTCTGTAATATCTGTGGTGAATGACTTGAATAAAGGGATGTTATACTTGATTTCTGTTGGCTCATCAACTTTCTTCTGGGGAAATTATTTTAATTACACTCGATTTATTTTGTCATAGACATCAAGAGATTACTCCACATAAGTCATGTTGCAGTCCTATGGAATAACACTGTCAGACTCACAATGGGCTATTTTTTATTTATTTATTTATTTATTTTTTTAAAAAGCATCAAAATTGATGCAGCAGAATCAGAGACCTACCGTCAGTGGTTCAGCCAGTCATGTGACATTGCTTGAGGTTCATTTATCTGCTCTCCCTGGAGCCACAAAATGCTTTATTCTACTTTTTTCACATATTTGGTTGTATTCCACAAGACTGACATTGATGTTTAAAATCGGTGGAGTTCCCCTTTAATCTCAAACAGAAGAGGAGAGGAGAAACCTTGCACCAGGCTTAGCGATTAACTACTTAAAATATGCAGTCCCTGGCAGATAAACCTCATCACCTCAGTGTTTCCCGGCCAAGGCCCTGCTTGTACTTGTTCATATCAGCATTGCATCACCGTGGTTTCACAATGGAAAGGAGTTGAACTCTGTTGAAGTTAACATTACTGACCCTTCTGTGTTTTGAAAAGCTGCCACATCCTTTGAAGATTCAATCGGACAACACGTCATCACGTAACCTCTCGCCTGTCGTTTCTTCTCGAGCACACTTTGCAGTGTGCGACCTTGAAACTTCCATCAGGTGCAGCCTGACCCATGTGGTTAGACAGTTGGTGAGGTTGACAGTAACTGGGACCTTTGCCATAACGATGTCTTCTCTGAGAGACCTTCTGTCTTACCTCCACCACCCCAACACATCTACAAGAAGGCACTCACTTGTTAATCTCCTCTGTGGACACATTTTGCCACATGACCACAAGCTGATGCTGACAGACACAAAGGTCTACCATCAAATAGAACTGTATACTGTATTCTGTATATTGACATTGCAGTATTTGACAGACATTGCAGTAAATCTATACAATGTGTGTTCCTGTATATTGTGTTTTGAATATTTTTTTGGTATTACCTTGAAAAACAAAAAACATGACAGAAAGCAACAGCAACAAATTAATATTTTCCTCGTGTTTAGAATGCAGCGCATCTCCAAGCAGGTCAGGCTCAGCCAGATGCTCATGAATACAGTTGTAACTTGGAGGCCTGCATGGGAAGTTATGTGCGGTGAAGTTTTGGAAAGCTCAAGGTCACTTCCTGTTTATTTGCACTTGGCCACATACTTGCTGTCAAGCCACTGACTACCTTGCTGACCCCCGTTGTAGCTGTGGCATATCAACAGGACAGTTACTGTATTTCATTTTACATTCATTTGAATCATCATTTTTTGTTTTTCAGCCCTCATTAAAAGTGAGAGGGTTATAACTTATGTACTTTATTCTCCTTGGACTGTCATCAGACAAGTATAGACAAGGTTACCACACAATTAGCCAGGCAATAGAAGTATTTAGTGTCATCTAACTAATCATTTAACCCTCAGAGACCTTCATGTAGCCGCCTCTGTCCCTCAATAACTGAAATCTGGAAAGCCTGAATGCTGTTCAAGGTGGTAAAAGCAAAAGAACAAAAAAAAAAGAAAAATGATGGTATGTTCTTCAGTGAGTAAAACAAAGGATGAAAATAGAAAGAGTCACTGGCCAGACCTTAGGTAAAGAAGACAAGGTGTACTTTTGCTTTTATTTCAGTCTTTGTGGAAGTGTAGTAATTAGCACTGAACTTTTCCAAAGCCATAATTAGTCTGTGTCCGTCCTCGCCCGCTTTATCCTCCCTGTCGTTCTCCATGCTCAGCAGTATGTATAAACTCAGTAAAAAGAGGAGAATGGCAACCAAAAATAACACATCTTCTTGTGATCATTAAGATGAGAAAGTGAGGGAACAGCTGCTTACAACAAAATAAACACATTAACACCAATGCTCCGCAGTGTGCAATCACAGAGGCCCAAAGAGACAGCTGTCCGCCTTTAATTACAATGACGTTCATCTTCTCTTTCAGCATTCTCACAACTTTCTAGACATCTTTGTTTTTATTTAGATCTCTCTGCATCCTTTTTTTCTTTCCTGTGCTGCAACAGCATGACTCAAACACGGATGTAATACTTTCATGCTAATAGGAAGGATTTTTACATAATATTTAAAGAAGTACGAAGCTCAGTGTAGATCAGCTCAGGCAATTTGTTCAGAAATAATGTAAAGATTAAATGAATCGGTTGATATGTTGGGAAATATACTCAATATGTTTCTTGCCAAGAGTTAGATGAGAAGATTGATGTCACTCTCAGGGCTGTCCATTACATCTGAAGCTGGAGCCAGCAACTAATTAGCTTAGCTTAGCATAAGACTGGAAAGGGGGCAACAGCTAGCCTGGCCCTGTCCAAAGGTGACAAAATCCACCTCATGTTGCCTCAAAACTCACTAATTTGCACGTTTTATGTTGCTAATTGAAAACAGACTTGAAGAATTCCTAAATAAGTTAAATATTTTCTATATTTTATTCTCCATCAGCAAATACACACCTCACTATCTCTACAACAACCTGTTCCTCAAAAGATCCCATGAGGGTCATTTCCATCTTATCTCAAGACCTCTTCTTCATGTTCAAAGACGCTGGACTGAGATCCTTTTATGAGGATTTTCAGATAGCAAACCCCACTGTGCAGTTTACCCCTTTTAAAGAGCACTTTCTCTTTTACATACAGGTTGGCTGAAAAAGCAGATTTTAAAGTTTCACAAGTTTCCCTGGGGTCTCGAGAGAAGGATTGTTTTTTTTTTGCAGAGCATATTGTTCCTAGTGAAAATGCAGCCAAACGATGAACAGAGAGAATGACAAATGAGGAAGAGGCCTGTGTTTTACAGGAATGATGCTTAATTACATACAAAGCTGCCATTTAGAGTCCATTGTCCTGCCTCAGTGTTGGCAGACCTCAGCACAATGTGTTGACTGCATCCTTCCTTTCTCTGTCTTGATTTGTTTTTCTTCCCCCATTTTGAGGGTTACACCGCATAACCATTCTGAACCCTTTATAATTTCCCCAGTAATCAGTCTGTTCTTTTTTCGTGGCAAAGCTTTAATCAAACATCTCATAGCCTCTACCAGCCAGAAATGTGTTATTCCGACAGAAACACAAAAAAGCATGCAATTACTCCCAGAGGACCTGTCCCTCCCCTCCGCTACAGCTGCAGAAAAGAGGGCACTATTCCAAACACGTCCTCCTCCTTTCTCTTCTCTTTCCTTTCTTCTGTGTGTTGGAAAATAACATCACCCAGCCCAAACCATAATGACAGAAGATGCAAATATGTGTTTTGTAATGTAAACTATGTAGAAACACTTAGTAGAACAATAGGTTATGGCTCTCCTCCTCTATGGAAACACCACCTTATGATAAATAATGAGGGTTTATAATGTAATTGCAGATGCCATTTGAAAAAAGGTTTACTTCTCAGATCCTTTGTTAGGTACAGAGAACAGATGTAACTGAAGCAAAAGCATGTGCCTATATTGTTGTGGTGATGAAGGTGATGGTGAGGGGGGCTTACACACATGCAAAACTAAAATGATTACCTCGATCTACCAATTTAAGACTACTGATTCAATGACACAGTTACACCTACAGCCACCTATAGTAACTATAACACAGCATGTAATAAACAATTTTAGGGCAATGGCAAAAAAGAAACGCATGTGATGGTGCTGCATCAGAATGTCCTTTAAGATAAAACATGTCCTCGTTGCCTACAAAATCAAATACAATGTGCAAACACAGCAGAGCTTCCCTCTGACCCAGACAGTAAAACAACAATGAAGATGGAAAGCTCCTTGCTTGCAAACAGTGGAAAATGTAAACTTCTTGTGTTCACAAAAACAAAAGCAGATCGAACAGAAGACAAACTTATATAGAGGCAGACGTTGCATTTATAGCTTATTGCTCTCAGTGCCTGCAAGGGAGCACTGTGCTGAGGCATTGCCTGGTGTTAGTTATTTTACTGGCACTATATGCTCTGTGTGAGCTGTTGTTGATTTGTGCATCTAAGCCTCAGTAAATCTTTTGACTTTTTGCAATCATGTGGCTGTACCTTAGGCAGATGATAGACAGATTATCTTAAGGTACCCAGTCAACAGTAAAAGTATTCTATTTTTGCAGTATGGACATCTTTTGGCAGAGAATATGCAGACTGCTCACAGAGTATACAGTTTTCCTTTTGCTATTAAAGAATACAGACAGATTTTTCCAAGCCACTATCTAAGAACATTGACATTACAGGAGAATTTGTGGTTATTTTGCTTGCTTATCTCATGATGAAGACAAAAAAAAAAAAAAAAGGCCTGCAGCATTGTATGTATGTAAGCCAGAGCCATATTCTGGTTTTATTTGAACAGTTTTTGTTGTTATTGTAGTTATTTCGGTGAAAGGGTTAAAGTTTATCTGGCATTTGTTTATTTAAGAAATATTAGCTCGATTCGGTCAATGTCATTTAGGGTAAAAGCCTGAAATGCAAAAGAGAAAGATTTTAAAAAAGACACGTCAGAGAGAGTAGAAACTTCCTCAGGCCAAACAAACAGTGGGTAACATATCGCAAAATTAAGTTATGTTTTCATGAAGTCGTGTATGTCCCAACCCCTCACAGATCTAGCATAACTAGTGTTTACGAGATGCTGCACAAGAGCAGGTCTCATTTTGTCTTCTGCAGGTTTCGTTTTAAGCGTTTCTCACTGCGTTTTTTAAACGTGCTGCCTTTGAACGCACCCCTCGCGTGCTCTCTCAGCGGTAGATTCGGATTGGACAGAAGACCGGTTGAGGAAAATGGGAGACGACTTGGGTGACGAGTGGTGGACTCACGAGGGTAATTCAGGTATCTTACTTAACTGTATGATCTTTGTTTTTTAGTGTTTCTGATACCTGTGGTCCGGAGGGTTTGTGTATCCTGACACTGAAACTCTTATCGGTAGTCGCTGACGCCAGGTCTTTTGGTTGTAGCTAACTGTAAGCTAACGTTAGCTAGGCAGCAATGGTCAGTGAGTTGCTTTAGCTACATTCGGTTAGCCGCTAACGTCAGTTGTCATAGTGTAAAACACAAGTTACCACGAAGTTTCTCTATAGCTTACCTCTGATTTGTACGACCAGGGAAAGTTAGCATTGGTAGCACGAGTTTTTAGGAGCAGAAGGCGTGTAAACACGTGTGTGTGTGTGTGTGTGTGTGTGTGTGTGTGTGTGAGAAGGAGAGAGTGTGTCTGTGAGTCATCAGAGAAAGTATTTATGTTAGTTGTTGCCCTGTACTTTCCCTTGAACCCTTCAATTTAGTTCTCTGCTACACTTTCTGCATTCATTCTGCTATGCCCATCTTCGTTTATAACATTATGCATAAACAGCAAGTTCCCTGCGGCTATTCCTTCCATGGCTTCATGCATTCTGCATACCAATAGAGGGCAGTCATGTCCTTCAAGGATTATTGACCTGATTGCTTTGGACAGCGAAGTGTTGCTGTGTTGCCGAGCAGAATGAGATTAAAGTGTATTTTCAGGAGGTATTAAACTGAAACGTTTATATTTAGCTTATTCAGACTTTACGTGAGACATTCCCTCTCTGTCCTCTTCTTTCTCTGTCTCTCAAATACACACAAACACATGCATAACAATACACACAAATCTCAGTACTTGTTTATGCAGAAGGGTAAAGTGATACAAGTTCACACATTCTGGTTAATACAATATGTCTTGCAATCATTGGATTTGTCCTTAGTGGCCCCAACCACACTAAGCTACATGTATAATAATATTACGACCTCTGTATATTTTGCTCTGTTGACTTTCAGCCAAACTGCACTGTAGAATCTTTTACTGTCCCTTACAAACTCTCAGTTTTAATGGTAGTTAGATATGGTAGTGTTTGTCCCATGGATGACAAAAGTACCCACATTACCTGATGAAACAAGCTGTTCAACTTTACAAGTGAGCATTAGAATTAAATCAACACATTTTTGATGAGTGTCTGGCATTACTTTCTTTACATACAAGAGAACAACTCAATTGTAACATTTCCTTTAATGTTGTTTAATCGTGTATTTTTGCTACAGATGTTTATTTTTTTACATGCACTGAGTCAGTTGCTTGTGTGACAAAAATGATTGATAGATGTGTATTTCCTTATTCAACTGGGCATTTATTAGTGCTTGTTCAGGATTTTTTTTTTTTTTTTTTTCAATTTTTTCCTGATACTCCATCTACATCTGCATTACAATCACAAATCTTTAATATATTTTGCATATTTTTTCTATGACATCTTTTTGGGCTGCAGTGCTAAACGTGTTTACTACTAAACAGGCCTGTTGGGCCTTTTCAGAGTCACCCGATGTTCACTCTTGATGATTTATTCACTTTTTTGTGAAGCAATTGTTGTCATAGTGTTATACTTTTGAAAGTGGAACATATACCACCAGCCTGGTATAGATGCTTTAGCCACACTATGGTGTAATGAACTGTGATCACACACACTTCCACTGTATTAATGTTTTGACTCCCATATTTGTTTAATTTAGCCCATTTGTGGAAAAAAAAAAAGTCCTATAACAGCTCCATCCTGAGCTCCAGCTAGTTGTGTTGCACTGTTCACCATGCTGAGGAAATCTGAAAGAAAATGTATGCAACTCTTTGTTTTTCTTGGTTGGCTCCTTTACCCTGACTGACATCCATTCCTTACTCGCATTGTATCGCAGACATGCTTGACAGAGAAGGTTGTGTAGCTGACTGAAAACTGACAAGACAGAAAAGGAGAGTTAAAGTCTGATAAGGCCTTGGACTGACATTGAAGTCTTAGAAATGAGCAGGAGATTCATGAGTAGCATTGTGACTTTTATGCTGATGTGTTTTGTTGTGTCTTGAGTGCTTAACACTCACACTCATGGCAAAGACTCTTGGTCGGCCTCTGTCACGCAACAGGCTGCCCCCAACTGTCATCAAATGCCTCATCTGATTTTCACCTTGCCAGTCGGTGAGATCACTGGGGTTAGGGGTTAATGTTTCTCCATATTTGTTGTCATATACCTGCTATGTTGGCTCTCCACCAGCCTCTCCTACCACAGGAAGTTATATGCTGTCCCCCAATACTGCCAGCTAGTATCGTGTGTATTTTATGTAGATGACTCAATTCATCACAACTTTGGCAACTATATAGACTTTATTAAAGCTATGTGTCTTAAGCCATTTAATTCAGCCACCATATATAGCCATATATAGTTGTGCTGACCTTAAAAACAAATAAACCAGAATGCTGTGATTAAGTTTTTATGGTGATCTAGTATCCAAATTATTTAAAGGAGCTGGCTGACCTCAATGCAGATAATAATCACGTCAGTTTATTTATAGGACTCATTTAAAAACAACAAATGTTAACCAAAGTAGCTTACAGTGACATGAGATTATTTGATTATTATAACCAAATAAAAATGCAGGTATAATTAAGAGGATATACGTTAATGAATAAAGGCCTAAAATAAACAATTCTGGGTGATTATTTAAAATATTAAATTATTGATAACTTAGTTCTGTTGTTTATCTTTCAGAAGGCCCCCACATATTACAGAAGTCATCACTTTGCCTTATGGGTGTGTGTCATTGTGGAAGTTGGATACACTGAGATGATATCTTTCTCTGAAATAAATTCATTATACTGCTCCTCATTTGTGTGCTGACATTCAGTGATGCAAACTCATATTACTGTTTCAAAAATGATTAGTTACACGTTTTGATTTTCCATTATATTTGGCAACTAACCCTCTTACCTTTTAATATGCTCCATAGGTCTTCCTCCCCTGTATGACTTACAGAGCAGTTTTAGCAATAGAAAGCTATTTTCTGTTTCAAACAAACATGTATTTGTGTGTGATCACTATTGAAGTGACACTGAGACCACTGACCAGTTTAGACTTCAGTATACAAAGAAAACAGGAAATTCATGAAGTAAGCAAATCAACCCAGCTGTTGACTGACTTTATGACTACTGCAAGAAAGTTTGAATCATTTATCTAGTCATTGGAAACATTGGGTTTAGCTGGCAGGAGATAATGTGCTGAATTCTTTGTCTGCTATGGGATTGACCAGCAATACATTGCCAGTTTGCTCACATAGTGCCTTGAAAGGGGTTATCAATTTTTATTTTGTATTTATTTTATATAGTAAATGAGGAAAAGCTGAGGAAATGTGTAAACAGATTATGCAAAAGTTGAAGAGGGATTTAATTGTTTATCAGTTGTCAGTTTCAAATGTTTTAAGACTCTGATAATTACAATTTTAAATTTATAATTTGTACTCAAGGTAGCAGAGGCTTTTACCAGTCTATCCACCATAAGATCTGAACAGCCCTACAAGCGCTGGGTGTTCCGAAGTTTATTGTGTCAGAAAAAAATGAGCTGAGTTTTCCAGTGAATATTTGAAGGAGGTTTCACACTTACAGCGTTGTGAGGAATTTTACTGTGGTTAAGATAGTGGGTGACTCAACTGGAATCAAACTCAGTAAACGTAAATATTTCCTATCACAGTACTTAGTTTCCTCGCTTCACTTCACTTTGTGGCAAAAAATTTGCTAATTAACAGATAAGAATCTGCCAGTATTCTTTACTTGTTTGATGTGTTATGCTGTCAGTGTGGGGTTGGCCTCGGTCTTTTTCTGATTTCAGCTGTTTTGCATTTAAATTGGCTAGCAACCTTTTGGCTGTGTTGATGTCAAACCCCTCTCACAAGTATTCAAGGTGAGTCAATAAAAACAACACAACACTTTTAATGAACAGCAAAACACATTAAAAAAAAAACCAAAAATTACATAAAGCACTCCACACATTTGGTTGCAATGATGTCTCTCTTAGATCTCATATAGTCACGAGACAGACATATCATACATTCAATAAAGGATTGTTGAAGTCAGTAAGTCTAGAGACAGACTAACTAGAACAATAGGATTTGTAAAGGTTCTTCTAGGACAAATACCACAAAGCATTTATTTGATAATTGTTACAAAAACCAACAAGCTGGGTTCTCAGTAGAGGAAGTATTTTGTTTTAGTTGTCTAGTTCATTACTATGACTGAGAACATAATACTGAATGTTCAGAATATATTTATATATATTTTTTCACCTAATCACAAAGGCCACTTACTGTAATATTTGAGGAATGTGAAGCTGATGAGGTAGCAGGGGATATAGTGATGCTACTTGTAATCTTGCCAACACCTTTGACATGACAGCCATTTGCGAGCACTTGAGTCCTTTGCTCATGTCGGAGATAGTATGGTCCAACAGGCTGTGGGACACTATGGGTCGCACCATTCAGAGACTGGACATATGGGCTCCCCAGATGGATATGGATCTTGTTATCCTCTCTGGTGATGATACTGGAACTTGTGTCGGTGCTGTTGGACTTCTGATGTTGCCAGTTGTTCTGCTGCTCGGGAGTCTTGCAGAAGATGGCCTGATTGGAAACCTCTTTTGGCTCTGGAGAACAGGTCCTGACTGTTACGATCTGAATGGGGGAGTTGCTGTGGTCAGGTGTCACAGAGCGTGATGAATTTGGACTTAACACCCGAGAGGTGGGTGTTCCGTTAAGCACGGAGACAGTACGGTCAGGGCTTGAAGGGGAGGGTTTAGTATTAACTGCAGAGTTCTGGATAATGGTAATTCTCTGCTTAGGTGAGGCTCCACTTGAGGGAATGACAGCAGTGCTGGTGTAGGATGTAGCTGTGTCTCCAGTGGGGCTGCTAATCTCGAGTGTGGCTGTGTTGAGTATATGGTGTGGTGTTACTTTGATGTGCAAGGGCTGCCCTGGTGTGTGTGTTAGCATCATCACCTCTCCGTTAACCTTTTGGTGCATATCTATGCCATTGGCTGAATGGCTGTTGTATTGGCATACGTTATTATTTGCACTGTTCAAGCTGTTAAGGTTGTTGACAAGAGAGCTTCTTCTGTTTATGACTTGTGCGTTGTGGTTTTCTTCCTCATCCTCATATTCTCCATCTATTTTCTGGCTGTAGTCAGGAGACAGGTTACCCTTTTCCTCAGTTTGAACCTCTTTGGTGGTCTGATAAAGGTCTGAAAAGTGTTGTCTCCTTGCACCAGGTGTAAAATTATTGATTTGTCTACACCGGTCCAGCTCACTACTCAGTTCCGTCATCTCTCTGGCCAGCTCTCTGTTCCTGGCTTCCTGCTGGGTCAGTTTTCTCTGCAGCATGGAGTGATCAGTCTGAACTCTGCAGATGGACTCCTCGGTTCCGATCAGCTTCTGGAGTTTCTCCTTCAGAGTATCTACCTCTCTGCCTAATAGCCTGGACTTAACCTGTTCCTTCTGAAGACGACAAAGGAGAACGTGTTCCTGGTTGACCTCCTGCTTCTCTGCCTGATCATACCTTGAAAGCTCCCTCTTTGCCACCTCCAGCTCCTCTGTTAGAGCCTGGGACCGCTTCTCCTCATCCTTAAACCTCTTTTCCAAGGACTCATAGTCCTCTTCTATCTTCATCAGTTCTCCCTCCAACATCTCCTTGTCTTGTAGAGTCTTTCGCAGCCTATCTAGCTCCTTGGTCAATTCTTTGACTTTGTTGTCCTCTGTTTGGCAGTGATGGTTAGGGTTGTTTGCAAAAGAACTGTGTGTGTACTTGTCTTCTTTTTCTTTTCTGTTTTCCAAGACCTGTAACCTATTCTTCATTGTGATTATTTTACTCTGTAGCTCTCTGTTCCTCTCCACCTCTGTTTGTAGTCTATCTTGGAGCTCATCTTTTTCCTTTGCCATGCTCTTAATCCTTTCCTCTAAATCTGCCTTAGACTTCAGTGTCTGCTGCCTCTCGTCTCTCAGTCTTTCTGTCACTGTTGCCAAATTGCTTTGCTCATTACTTATGCCGTCCTTCCTTTTGAGTTTTTCCTCAGCTTGTCGGAGCCTCTCGGCCATGGTCTTCCTGTCCTCTACCAAAGCCACAGTCAATGACCTAAGCTTGGTCAGATCCTGTCTAATCACCGCTTCACTCTTTTCCAGTTTACCTTCAGTGGCCTCATGTTCTCTCACCCTAGCTTTCAGAGTGTCAAGCTCACCAGACAACATCTTGCTAACCTCTCTCTCTCGCTCCAAGCTGCTCTTTAGAATACTACAGTCCTGTTTGCTCTTACCTAATGCCTCCTCTATCCGGTCCAACTCACTAATTCTGCCATTAAGTTTATCCACCTCAACTCTCAAGCTACGGCAGTGGCTGGTTTCCCGTGCTATTCTGCGGTCCAGATCTCGACACTGGTCCCACATGCGTAGCAGCTCCTCGTCCTTTCCCTCCATTTCCACAACCCTTCTCCTCAGTACCTCAACCTCTGACAGCAGACTCGGGGCTGTCATGGTGTTCTGGCTTTGGTTGACAATGGAAACTTGTTTGTGGTGCTCAGCCTTTTTTGCACTTTGGTAAGCAGCACTGACCTCCTGCTTGATGTGGTCAGTGAGAGCTGTCAGTTCTTTGACACGATGCGTCTCTTCCTGCAGCAGCTCGCCCAGATGCTGTTGCTCCTTTACAACCAGCAGTGCAAAAGCCTTCAGCTTGGTGAGCTCATCCTTTAGAGTTGATACTTCTCTTTCACTTTTCTTCTCCTTTATCTCCTGGTATTCTCTCTCCTTTACAATCAGGAGCTTGAGCCTGTAGAGAAAAACACATGATACTAATGTCAAACAGGATGTTGTGGATTGATTTTATTGTGTAACTGACTCTTATTTCAGCCTCCAAGGCCACTTTTTTATGTTTATACTTAACCTCTTGGCCACAGCTTTTAAACATCAATAATAGTTGTGTATTCCCAGCATAAACATATTTCATTTTCACAAGAATTTGAATCACAATTTCCTCCCTATTCAAACCTAAACAGAAGCTAGGAATATTTTCTTTTCTCTTTTGTACATGTCTCTCTGTGTATATGTGTCTAATTTGTGTGTGAGTGCCTACCTGTAAACCTTAAAACATGTAGATAGGCCCATGTATTCCATGTTGTTGTGCACTTCTCTCCAGGCAACATACGTTCTGTAGGATGTTTTGACTATCATGGCAGATGGTCCCTTGGCAGGGAGAGTTTGTTAATTAAGAAGTTCCTCTACCCTTGAGTACCCTCAGAACTGCACCCAATCACCCTCCTTCTGTGCACATAGAATGCTACCCCTTTTCCAGCTACGAGAGGGAGGAATTCCCCCTGGTTCCATAAGTAATTACAGACGGACTGCGTTTACCAAGTGCTGTCACTCCTCACATTTCCCCAAATGTGTACCAGCAATGTAGAAATGCATTTAATGCACATTGTACAATTTGTGTCATTTGTCGTTCCAAGTAGGCACGCTTCAAAGTGATCTCTCAATAGTTGATTTTTACTATATAGAATCAATAGTCCAGAATGCTGACAGTTAGGTCTACTTGCATTTATGTTCAAAGTCGACATATCATGTTTGTCATTTCACAACATATTAATATAATGCTTTCTAATGTGTCCATGTTGAAAACATTCTCAATGTTTTCGTTTTCTCTTTTTTCACCTTTAATAAGTAGAATGTGGAGAATTGCTATTGATTAGGGCACTTGATGTTAAATGTTAATGCATTGTGTTAAAGGTAAAGGTTGTATGTGTCTGTGTGTGTGTGTGTGTGTGTGTGTGTGTGTATGTGTAGTCTGTACTTTCTCTATTAACATACATATTGCTACAGTTATAATGTGTGTGGGTGGTTAAACTCACAAAAAGTTCATTTACCCTACCAACTCAATTTTCCAAATGGAAATTATGGCTGGTCTGGAAATTGAACATTGTAAATCATATATTGCTGAAATACATAGATTAAGAAACTACACTACATAGCCTCAGAAAAAAGCAAAAAGCTGGTAAAACTGGTAACGTAAAAATTAAATGCTACACATTTGAGTTTAAAAGCTTCAGAGTGAAACTTAATTTACTGTCTTTTCTCAATGTACTGCTTAGACACTCGTTTAAGTTCACACTTTTGCTATTTGATATCAACTTGGCCTTGTAAGGCAATCTCTCTATTAAACCTATGCTGACTGGCCTGTACTTACTTTGTCCGTAACCTCGTCTTGCAGTTAAAAAAGACGCTTTTAAGTGACGCACGTTTCTAAATGCACATTATATCTGTCTGCTGTTCACAATTTTCACTGTTCCTACCTGTACTGTGTTGTTGGCCTCTGTCCTTTAAAATCCTCAGAGAATAAATTGTCTCTACTCTTTCACCTCTGCCTTTCCCGGAGATCCCAGTGATGTGGACATTCCATCCGGAAAACCAAACATTATGAGAAGTGCTCTGCACACTGACTCTCACTCACGCTCAGTGGCGCCCATTACATCATCAGCAAGTCCTTATATGGGACTGTACAGGCCCTACTGCTGTGTGTGTGTGTGTGTGTGTGTGTGTGTGTGTGTGTGTGTGTGTGTGTGTGTGTGTGTGTGAGCGAGTGAGTGAGTGAGTGAGTGAGTGAGACAGACACTGTGTGTGTGTGTGTGTGTGTGTGTGTGTGTGTGTGTGTGTGTGTGTGTGTTGTTACTGGAGTTCGGCCCATTCCAGATGAGGTAATTGTGTAGCCATGCCAAAGAGGCTAATGGGAAGGACAGAATGTGTGCATGTGTGTGCATGTGTGCATGCATGCATGTGCAAAGAAAACTTAAGCTTCAATCACAATTCAAACTAGAAAGGCTAATACTCTCAGTTTGCAGGATTAGCCTCAGCAAACATGTTACCCATGCAATGTAACTGCTGGGCCTAACTTGGCATGTCCTAGGATCTGTATCTGTGTGTGTGTGTGTGTGTGTGTGTGTGTGTGTGTGTGTGTGTGTGTGTGCGTGCCCATGTGTT
Organism: Chaetodon auriga; assembly: GCF_051107435.1. Lineage (NCBI taxonomy): Eukaryota > Metazoa > Chordata > Actinopteri > Chaetodontiformes > Chaetodontidae > Chaetodon > Chaetodon auriga. Next base: position 17,656,539 of record NC_135086.1, read on the forward strand.
TTAAGAGGGTAGACATGTTTTGTGTGTTGTAGCTGCTTTGCCTGGGGCCTGATAACCTGACTGTGAGATGACATCATCAGTTCATTGGCCCTCAATTACATCCATATGCCTCTCTTGCTCTCTCTCTGCCCCCTAGGCTGCTTGTCTATCTTTTTCTGTCATTTTGTTCCTCACCTTACCTTCTTGCTTTTAGGTCCCCATTGCCTTTTTTTTTTCTCTTGCCGTCATCAATTTCTTCTGTATCCCTGTGTTCTCTTATGGTATTACTCAAGTCAAATCTATGTGCTCAGTGGAGCAGGGAGGGATGACAGATTATACTCTCATTATTCTCACGGCTAGTCTCGTCTGTCACAACAAGAATGACAAAAATCATAATGGAAAAATAAATTATATTTTTCCTGGCTCGATGATAGTACTATTCCAGGTGAGAAAACAAACATGCAGGTCTTATGTGTATGATGCATGTTCCCTTCCAGGAACACTTACTAGCACTATGCCTCCCAGCTTTCACTGGGGAAATATACCTCTGGTGGTATTTCTTTCTGTCATGCAAATCCATCTAGTCTCCATTTAAAGGAGAACTGTTTCCCCTGTGTCATGTTGTCATCACACAAGAATTTACAGCCTAAAAGACGCACTTAAAGGTACAGTGTGTAAGATATGGCAAGAATTAAGTTTAAAATGGTCAAAAAATGAACTAACATTATCAACAGAATGTGAAAAAGTAAGAGTTCTGATACTATGTCAATGATATCTGTGTATTGTATTGCAGAGATGAAGTTAGCATGCTAACCAGTTGGCCCTGGCATGTCCTGTCATATAGTACCACTTTGTACCTCAAGTTGATTTTTCGATAGTATAGCCCCACATAGCCTCAGCTGAGAGATGTATGTGATTTTGCTACAAGTGCTCTTAGCTTTCTTAGCCAAATAAACAAAATAAACTGTAACATTTTCCGTCTTGATTAATGTCAAGAAAGGAAATATTCTCACACCTATTTTCCTTATTAAACAGAAGAATACAACCGTACACATTCTGAATTCAGTTTTCTCGATTTTATTGAACTAAGACAAGCTTAATTACCAAGGTAACTCATTAGAAAACATGCTTCATTCGAACACGACAAAAAACAAAATAAGCAAAACTTTGATTCTCCAAGTTCAGTGTGGAAAATAATTTGGTTCCGCACACTGCTGATGCCCAACCTTTCTGTCTCTCCTCTCCTGCCTTATGGCTTTCCCGTACCCCTCTTCTGCATCTTCAGCATCCCTGCAGAGTTCTGCTTGGAGCTGCTGTAAATCACGTTTGCACTATTTTCCCTGTCATCAGACTAGCCTCCTTAGGTCTCAGAGGCTGTGTTCTGTCCTGATTTGGCCGTGTTTACTGGGTGGCTGCCGAGCCTGGTTCCCTTGCATGCGGTTTAAACATCAGCAATCCCCTGGTGCTCCAAGCTCTTGGTCAAATAATAATGCCACTAGCTGCATGGCTAACTGAGCTAACTAGCAAATGACAGGTAGTAGCTACAGCCAAAGATAGTTGTAGCAAAGAGTATAGTGAGCAGCAGTTAGCAGTTATTCTGGTGATATGGTACCCCCTATTTGGGGTAACTTTTGACAGGTGGTCAATTCTTACATGTCATACTTTCAAACCTTTCTCAAGCAGTTTCATACCAAGCATGAAAACCATGTATATTGTTCAGATCCTTAAAGAAATCAAAAACTTGTGCAACAGTACTGTATGTTTGTGCAGCAAAAAGACAGACCCTAATAGCTGCTGTGGACTTCTTATGCTAAACTCTTTGTACACAGCCAGAGGAGGAGGAAGAAGCCCACTGTTTAGAAATGTGCAAGCAATCTTTCCATGCTTATTGAAAGTTTCTGTCGGCTCCAGATTCAACAACTCTGTACTGACACATTTTATTGGAGGAGAATACTTTCTAAGCATTTTAAACATATCAATACTTATTTCTTGATCAGGTGTCACTTTGACACCTTTGGTTTTATAAAAGGACTTTATATATCAGTTTGGTGTGCCAACAGTGGAGTCAAAAGTAGAGAGTAGGTCTGCAGTATACCCCAAACTGTGGTGTTGTCTTAACACGTAAATTCTTCCCTTAAAGGACTATACGGCCTTGATATATAGTTACTCGCTACGACAGTTATGTAACTCAGTGATGTAATGTGTGTATCTCTGCCTTGTTGGCATTCTCTTTAATCCCTTAATTGGTCAATTACAATGGTGACTGCCTGTTTCAAAGTCAGAGATCACTGTCGTTGGTATAACATTTCATCTTGACTTGTTTTTGGTTTCTAGTGCCGATTACCTGATGTTGAATGCACTTAGCTGTTATTTACAGTAAGCAGTCTTGGGCAAATTACTGTCAAAATGTAATATATACTACTAGATACTGCCATTTTGAAGAAATAAGATAATTTGCTATAGTACTGTCTCAGCCTCAGTGGTCTCTGTGACAATGCTAGCTTCTTATGTGATTGGCTTTTGCAGGGATTTTGCTAACAAGCTTTATCAGTTTTTCCTACTTGTGTGTCTCACACCACAGATACGCTCTCATTTTAATCTACGCAGCTGTCTGCACTGGCTCATTGCAGGCTCACATTTCAACTGTGGCCCTCAGGTGTAACAATGACCTGTAGTGTTTATTTATGCTTTCATTTTTTGGACAATATGCTCCTAAATATTAGGTTGATGTCCAGCATAAAGGCACTGAATAAACACACACACACACACACACACACACCTGTACCTTTTTAGCTGAACGCTGGAGCTATAGCAATCGCCCACATTTCCCATCATGCTCTGTTGGACTGAGTAGTTTATGTTGCTTTACTGTTAATTTTTCAGGTTAGCTTGTTAGCCGCTAACTTGCTCATAGCTGAAAGCTGTAGTGCCCCGCTGGACAATATGTAAAGTCAAGCTGAGACTAATAAGACCATTCTGACTCGCACATACATTTATCTGCATTTACACACAGTTGGCCCTGACAAAACATGACAGTGTGTATGTATGACACTGAATCTCCCATGTTGTACAGTGATCTGATGAAGCTTGTGTATCATTAGGTGTTCCTGCACCCACCAGACCCCTCACAGTATGAGAAACCATGAAATGAGGAGTTATTGTTGTGCTTCAGCCAATCATGTGGTCTGTGTATCCACAGGACACATGGTAGATGATCACTGTGACCTGTGCGCTCCATTAGCAGCTGACAAACCTCAATATATGAAACCTTTTATCCCCAATGTAAGACATGATCTGGACAGTTATGTTTTTGCTATTTTGTGCGTTATATACAATCCTGATTCCAAAAAAACTCAGGGCACTGTGTGAAACATGAAATAGGATGTGATTATTTGCTTTTGCTTTTTTGATATGTACTATATTTACTATTTGGTAAGTTGTGAGCAAGTAACACAAGACATCTCTTGTTTTCACAAACTTTATAACGGTGTTGATACTTTGGTTACTGAGAAGATTTTCAAATACATAGTATTTGGTTTAGAAGTGGTTACTGATGTGATATTCACAGTAGCAGCTAAACTTAATTACAGTCTTCAAACAAATAAAGAAATGAAGAAGGGCCAGGTGGAGTTGTATTTATTTCAGATTAATTTTGCAGGTGAACCACATTTCTAGTTGATTTTATTTGTGCTGTAAGTGAATGGAAACTGTTTAAATCCTTTCCAAACCAGCCACAGTATTATCAGCAGTGGCACTCTGCTCTTAATGGATATTCTACAAAATGCTATAGAACAATATACAGATCATATAGGAAATAATCCATGAAAATCTGTGATGCAGGTAATTTGAGTAAATAATAGTGATCCCACATTCTTAGTTAACACTCCACTAACTGTGTTATATATTGAGAGAGACTATTTGTTTCAGGTTACAAAACATTAGGAAATGGATCTTTCCAGTCTAAACCCCAATCACTTGCAAAATGATTATTGGCTGTGGGCGTCGGTAGTTAGCTGCAGATCACATGAGGGTGTGGTCAATAAATCCGCCCTCGTAGTTATTCTGCTTTGAAAGACTTTTGTCAGATAAGGTCTCAGTAAGATGAGACGTTTCTCTGGTTGGGGAATGTGAGAGAGAAATCCGCTTCATTCCTCGTATTTCCTATCCACAGACCAACTCCCAGACCAGAGTTCATAAGGTCCCGTTGGCATTGCATTGCCTGCCCTCAATTACAAGCATGATCCGATCCCTCAAAGGCATTTCCAAGAAAACCCTCAAACATTGCCAAAATGTAATATGCCCCATATACGAGAGGAGCACTCTGTTGTCATTGCTCCTATTTTCATTCAGGGGTGTAATTTAGAGATATTGATTTATTTCTTTTTTTTCCTTTTATAGGTTCTGCCTTTGACAAATCCTCCAGTTGTACTTAGCACTGCTGTATGGGGTCATAGAAAAGGCATATTGAAAATGCAAAAAGAAAGCAGCTGTTCAGACACTCTGTCCCAGCATTCTTCTCTTCATTTATCAGCATGTTTAATAAAATTGAAGGAATGACTAAACTGACCTCATATGCTTGGTTATAACTAATAAATGGGCCCAACAGCTTGCAATCAGAACAACGGTTCTGCTCTGAAGTGATGCTCTGCCACTGCCAGACTCCTATGGTAATTTATACACATCTTCTTCTGACACATTATTGGCTGAGCCAGCAGATGGTGGATTTGAGTGTGAGGGATGGACAGAACAGCTGTGGGTTTCCGCAACGGCACAGCCAAGTTTACTTTATCCTTTTCCTTTGAGCAAAGTCTACAAAACGTTTCCTCCACCACGATTAACCAGAGAGGGGTTTTTTTGTTTGTTTCTTTCATTGACTGCTTGTTAGCCATGCTAGCAATGTACTTATAGGCAAATCAATGTGACCACGATATCTCAGCAGTTATTTGATGGACTTGTATGAATTATTGTGCCACCATTCATGGTCCCCAGATGAGAAATCCTACTGACTTTTATGGTAGCTTGACTTTTTCTCTAGCACCACCAGCAGGTTGATGTCTCTACCACTGTTGGATCAGTTGCCATAAACTTTTGTGCATTCATTCATGGTCATAAAAGATAAATTGTCATGATGATGATGGTCCCCTGACTTTTCCTCTAGCCCTCCATGAGCCTGATTTTATGGTCTTGAGTGAAGTTTTAATTTGACCAATACTTGGTTTATGACTACTATGACAAGACTAATGACATTCTACTTTGTGCTGTTTAACAAATGTCCACATGCTAAGACACAAAACTGAGATGATGAACATAACATTATATGTACTTTGGATCAGCATGTCAGTATGTTAAGTTTAGCATTTAACCCAAAGCACTGCTATGCTTAAGCGTAGCCTCATAGAGCTGCTGACATGGCCGTGGACTCTTAGTCTTTTTAAACAATTTTTGTAAATGATCTGCATTCCTTTTCTATATCTGTAGCACTTGATGTATTGATGAGAAGGCCACATGTGTGAGAGTGAAATCATGATGGAGTTTAAAAGTGTAGAATGGAGCCTGTGAAAAGTTTGTGATTCAGAGCTAGATGAGAGCATGAATGTCTTTTGTGTGTTCAACATGTGTGTGTGGTTAATGCTGAGATGCTGCCAGCTCAGCGACAGACCATAGGAAACACACACACACACAGACTTAGAGCATGTTCTGATAGCTGAGGTTGGAACAACCAGATTGCTGCATTGTGATGTGCAGATGTAATCATCCTTTGACACGCAACAGGGATCATACTATGGCATAAAGTGATTATATGCCGTGACTGGAATTTACCGTATAGTTCACAGTGAAACAGGTCATCTGTTCTGCACATTGCACCTTGTGGAGCTACTTTCTCAGGAAAATGAAAAAGAGAGTGGGGTGGTGATTTTAACCCAGGCTGAGTGGTTCTCTTGGCTCAAAGCATATGCTTTGAAAAGAAACGGGGAGGGAGATTGAAAGATAGTTGAAGAGGATTTGGAGTTGGAGTGGAAATTCTTTCAGTTAAATATTTAGGCTACTACAGAGCAAGATGTAAGAAGGACAGAATGGAGAGAGAGATGAAAGGGACAGGCATATCGCCATGTGCCCTGTGTTGTTTACCCTGTGGATAAATGCAAGCATTGACAGCTCAAACCTATTTGCGCACATCTCAAAGAAGCTGAAGTGTAGTTGGAAAGACAAAGAAGAGGACAAATTTAAATGTGCACAGACAAAAGAGCGTTGCTGTGTGAATTGATTGTGAATGTGCTGTCAGGAGCAGGCCAGTTATTGGGTTTTAAGGAATAAGAGTAGAGCTTCAACTATTACTTTCAGTATTGAATAATCTGTCGGTTAATTAAGCCCAAGGCTAGGGCCAAGACAAAGAAAAGCAGCAAATGTTCAAAGTTGAGAGGTCAAGGCTAGGTAATGTTTAGCTTTTTTGCAGTAAAAATAACTAAATTAATTAATTGATTAACAAAATAGCAGTAGAGTAATGTTCTGATGATCTACTAATCGTCTAATTGCCTCAGCCCTAGATAAGAGGTCATCAAGGGAAAGATGAGAAAAGGATAAAAGTTGAGTTACGTGAAGTGACGTT